>NC_046318.1:31491942-31666942 GCF_009819535.1 Lacerta agilis
CGGAGGGTAGACGAAGGAAAAGGAGACTTGAAGGAAATGGCAGAGAAAACAAGGAACTGAAGGAAAAAGGAATTACCGGTAATTAGAGAGGGATAAAAAAGGCTGGGTGGAGCTGTATACTTTGTGAAGACAAGGAATTAAAGAGTGTTAAAAAGGTTGCCCAAGTGTTAGAAGGCGGACTGTTGGATGAAATGTAGGATCCCAAGAAAATATGGGTTTAGGGAATAAGGAGATGTGCTGGAGATTCACAGTGCCTGCTGTGGCTGCAGAGACCAGTAAATGCTGCCTCCCACATTGTCTTTGCTGCATTAGCAGCACCAAAGTGCATTAGCAGCACCTGGGCAGTGTGTATGGAGATTCTGGGCTACCCAGATGATGACCCCCCCTCTCAGTCTTGTTGGTGTGGCCCAAAGGAAAGCAGAGCAATGCATCTGACACCAGCTTGGCTGCAAGAGTTGCCCGAAAGAGGCATACAAGGCACCATGCAACCTTTTTAGGGATTACACTGGATTTATGTAGGGTTTAATCCTTAGCCATTTCTTGTCCTGAGAATATTCCACAAGGATATCAGAGTTTTCCTTCTCTTAGATAGGCTATCTTTCCAGGTTGAAGAGCCACATCTGCCCCTCATTTTCCTTTACTGCATGTGGAGTAACCGCCTTCTTGACCATTGGACCTGCTATTAGTCTTGTTCGCTCAATTCACTGGAGCCTGTCTTCGCATGCAGGGGAAGTCCCAACTCACTGAGGGTTTGAGACCCATTGGCTACCCTCACCTGGAACTCAGCTACATTAGCAAAGAAAAAGTGTTTTATATGTGTTATAGCACTGTGACACCAGATGGTGCTGTGGAGTCCCGTCTTTCGCCAAAGTGATTTCCCATAATAAAGTTTACACCACGTTTTCCTGAAATGCCTTTTTGATGTATCTAGATCCAGCCCTGGCTTAGCCAGCCAGTCAAAGCTGTTTCCAAAGGTATGCTGCTGTCACATGCTGACAGCTTCTTGGAGCTACAGATGAGTATGTGAGTATAAAACTAGCCTATTGAACATGGGTAAAATTCACATTTGTTGCTTCGCCCACTGTTGCGTCTGGCTCTACCATATGGCATTTGGAAGATGGTCCAGAAGGGAATGTGGCCCTCTATCTCAAAAACAGGTTCCCCAGCTCTGATCTACACCTTGGCAGGATTGCTGCACCTTTTAGAGTTGTACAGTAGAGTTGTACACAAAGGGAATCCAGCAGTTGGATTTTCATTGCCATTGCACTGTTGTGGCATGGAGAACCTAAAGTGTCAACAAAGTCAAGAAGCAATGAAATGGGGGCTCCGTTTTACCAATTGATGTGGATTACCTTATAACGTCAAACCACTGGTCCATCTAGCTCAGTATTATCTATGCTGACTGGGATCCATTGTTCAGGATTTTAGACATGGGTCTCTCCCAGCCTTACCTGCATGCAAAGCAGATGCTCTCTCACTGAGCTACTGCCCCTCTGACCACCTTCTTTGGTGAGTAATGCCAGTGGCATTGCATAGATGATGATCTTTACATATGCAGGATGAGTGGAGAGGGAAACTCACAGGTGAGGTTTTCCTCCTTTGTTTCACAGCTTTGGGGCCTATAGGATAAAGTGTTAAAAGTCTACCCTTCTGTTTGTCAGATATGGCACTTTATATTCTAAAGCAGAGTTGGGGAACTTCAGGCCCAGGGGCCAGATGCATCCCTCTAGGCCTCGCTGTTTAATCCTTGGGATACTGTCCATGCCACACCTCTCCCTAGGCCACACCCTCACTGCACTCTCTTTAAGTATTTTTGCCTGGCTGGAATGTCTCCCTGAACTCTGATAATGCCTCTGTTTTCTTTGAACTGAGGATAAAGAGGCATGTGTGTGTGTGTAGAAACCAGTCTACTTTGCATAGCTAACATTCATTTCCATTGCTCTGCCTATTTTTGCCTTTGGCCTGTCCACTGGCATGTGGCCTCCAGAATATTGCCCGGAAGGGAACGTGGCCCTCCAGGTGAAAAAGGTTCCCCACCCCACCCTAAAACATTTGTGATAATGGTGATGTGCACCAATACATCTGTGCCAAGGAATGTTAGATAGAGGGTTAACTATTTTTTTAAAAAAAGAAGATGCAAAGCATGAAGCAAATCCACAATGTTCCATATTACCAACTACAATGCAATGCACAAGTCCATTACATAAAGCTGAACCATATGGCTGATTTTGCAGGGACTCAAAGGTCTTCCTGCCACTGTGTTTGTTATGGAATCTCCACAACTGTCCACTTCTTCACGTCCTCCTGGCCATTTCCATGCTGAGTAACAGCTTTGTATTTCACTGGTATCCTTTTTCCAGTGGTGATGGTGTCTGTTTCTTCTGCAACATTGGCACGCTGGCACAATATCTCAGCTATGCAATGTGATATTGCATTGGCATCACAATGCAGGACTGTACACAGATTACAGTGAGGGATGCAGAGGGATGCCAAGGGGATCCTGTTCAGGTGAAACTCGAAAAATTAGAATAATGTGGAAAAGTCCATTTATGTAAGCAATTGTTTTCATTAGCTACTGGAGTTTAATATATGAGGCAGACTCATGACATGCAAAGTGAGATATGTCAAGCCTTGGCTTGTTATAATTGTGATGGTTATGGCAAACAGCTGATGAAAACCCCCAAGTTGAAATTGTTAATTTGGGGTTCTCATCAGCTGTACGCCATAATAATCACAATAACAAATAATAACAAATAAAGGCTTGACATATCTCACATTGCATGTCATGAGTCTATCTGATATATTAGTTCCACCTTTTAAGTTGAATTACTGACAGAAATGAACCTTTCCACAATATTCTAATTTTTCGAGTTTCACCTGTATACCAGATCAGGACCCACCTTCTGTGCATATTCCACATCACTTCTGAAAGAGCCTGAGTGCATAAGAACTGTATTAGCTCTGTCTGTGCAAATGGGAACCCAGGAAAAGGCAGGCTTTCCAGGCGTATACAGTCTGTATACATGTCTAGGCTCTTTCAGAAGCTAATCTGAATGCATGGAGGGAAAGCAAGCTGGTACAATCCTGTTTGCCTCCTCTGTGTGCATTCAGCATAACACATGCACAGTCCAGCTTCGTACCACATCTCAAACATTTACCGGTATTTGCTGGTTCTGGGGTTTGGTTTGGCAAACCTCTGTCATTTCTGTTTAAATTTGGATTTCACTGGTATAGTTTCGATTGTAAATGCTACGGCGGGTTTGTATGCCGCCTTGTGAAAACTGGCAGGGAAACACAAGTGGCACGAATCAAACGTGCTGAAAGCATACTCCTGGCAGGTGAAATGCAATGCCGCGCACAGAAGACTATTAGTAAAGTAGAGGGCCACAACAACACTGTGGGAACACAAGACCAATTCGGGTCCATCGGTGTAGTGATTATAGTTAATTGTGATTAATATGGACAAAATGCTGCAGTGGTTTGAACTGCTCCTTTAATTCTGCCAGTGCATTTGTATTTATTAAAAACGTTACACAGCAGGGGTTACCATTTCACATGCTGCCATCCGCTAGGCCAGTGCAGATGAAATACAAAAGACAACAGTGCAGACGCCATGCCGTTGCACATGGTGTAATCAGGGAGGAGGGCGCTTCTAGGATATATGTCCAAGAAATGCATCCAAATGTGCTCTTTCTAAAAAATGTGAATGTTGTCTGAAGCAAAGTACGCAAACAATACCTGTCTCCAAACATATAAAACATATCCCCAGGTAACAGCCTGGACCAGGGTAACCTGGCAATGCAGTTTGGCTTAATACACCCTGCCTATTAGAGGCATATCAAAGAGGATGTCTCTCTCTCTCTCTCTCTCTCTCTCTCTCTCTCTCTCTCTCTCTCTCTCTGTGTGTGTGTGTGTGTGATCCTGTTATGTATACCAAAAGTGATGCTCATTAGAAATGCTTTATCAGTAATATTGTGGCACAACCAGGAGGGCCTCATTGGATGATCTTAGGCTTTTTGTTCATATGCTTAGTTATACTCAGAGTAGACCTACTGAAATAAATGGACTGAAATAAATGGACTTAAAGAGTTTAAATCCAATTTCTTGTCACTTGAGCCCATTGCTTTGAGCCCTACCCACCGGAGCCGCAGTGAACAGACTTGTTCTACCTTTTGTGAAACAGCCCTCTAAATCAGATATGGCCCTCCAGATGTTGCTGAACTGACATGTCAGCCCTAACAAGATTAGCCAAGGGCCAGGAATGATGGGAGTTGTAATTCAGTAACATCTGGAGAGCCAAAGGTTCCCCAGACCTCTAAATATTTGAAGTTGGCTGTCATATCGCCTCTTAATTGTCTCTTCTTTGGGCTTAACACACTCCCCCCCCCCTTATTATACAGCAGCAATGGCGTTTATTCAGTTAATAACTATGAAACAATTAGTTGGTGCGATCTTTCATTCCCAGCTTCTAAATGAATACTAAAAGGTGGTGCGAATGGACTGATGCATCCATAGCCTGGTATTCCTTCTGCCTGCATAGCAAGGCCATTACCAGATACACCAGCGTACTGATTATCAAGGCCACTATGACTGTACCGTGAGCTACCTTTAAGCAAACCAGTTGACTGTTTTCTCTTTCTCTTTCTTTCCTTTTTTTTTAACTAGTCAAAGTCTTGATAAAGGAGATTAAAAATGCTGAAATAGATTAGCCTGGAAATTCCTCACTGCCTGCTAACTGAATTCGCAGAGGTTTGGCTTGACACTCTGTTGCCATTCAAAGTGTTTTTTTAATAATCAGTCTCAGTGCACAGACAGAAATCTATAACCCTGCAATGAGATTGCTATTCAGGCCATAGATAGTTATAAAATCTATTCCCTCCAGTTACTTGCTGTATAAAAACTTCCCTCGCCTATTGATCACCGGCAGGGACAATTCAAAAGTGGGAGACGAGGCAAGTGGCAAGCCCTGAGAAGCTCTTGGTTACAGCCGGCGCTCTGCTTGCGCACTGGACACCGGGCAGATGCGGGGATAAAACTGTCAAGTGTGAAAACACAAAGAGAAATATTGCTATTTTCTATTATTCACATTCTTCCCATGAGCTGTTTGCTCAGTTGCCATGGCACAGGCGGTGAGATTTCATAATTCTCCCCCTGCCTACCATGTGCTCATGCAACAATGCGAATTTAATCAGGCTAGACAGTTGGTTGGGTTTTGTCCATGTGAGTGGACTAAAACTTTTTCTCACCAGCTAAACCCACAAAGTATCTGAAAGCCATAAATAATCAGTAACTTCTATGACTTGCACCTGCTTGCTTTATTTGACTAGGGATCCAGAAAGGCTCATATTGGGCGCTAAGTTCCCAGCATCAATCACTCTAGTTTACTTCTGAAATCAAAATAGATTTCGAGCTTTTAAAACTACCCAGCACAGGCATTCAATATCGGGACTTATTATTTTGGTCCTGGGTGACATTTAGATGCTATTGCTGTCAATGCCACTGATCTGATCATTCAATACAATCTTTCACAGTCCTTTCCTTTCCTTGTTATAAATATCCCTAATAAGAAAAAAAATGGCACATGTATTCAGTGGCAAAGATATTTAAGGGTCTGTTGAGCTTAACCCATGAGCTAATATTGGAGAAAATATAGCCAGGGAGAAACCAGAAAACCAGATATTCTAACCATGGTTTATATGTGTATAAATAAATGTTGGCTTGTACAAGGAAAATACCACTATATTTTGCCTTGGTATCTCCTGCCCAGTATATCCCCTGCCTGCTTTACCAGAGCAAAACAATACAATTAGAGAGATAAACAATAGCAGAGGGAGAGACAAATTAACAGGTACATGCAAGGGAGAAAAGATATATTTGCAGTTGAGATTTGGAGCGAAAGCTTAATAGGAACAATGGCGTGTTTAGTTTTTAACGCTTTTCTAAACAAGATTTGCTGTGCCTTTTGGGAGACCCATCAGAAGAGTTAAATGAGCAAAGGCAACACAATCGAGTCTTCGTGGGCTGAAGTTTAAGATGCTGCCAGGTTCCCCCCCCCTTTTCCTTTTTAAAAAGATTTCCTGGCTTTAGTGATGCAATTCAAACTCATTTGGTAAATTTGCAGTACATTATATGGAATCGGGCCCAAGTTTTTTATGGGTTGTCGGTCAGACAGGTTCATTTGCAGGTGAATGCCACCTTCAGGGGCGGTTGGTCTGTGCCAAGGTGCCTCCTTAAAAGGCTGCTTCCAATATACATTTAAAACATTAAAAAAACAACCAACAACCTGCAGGTTGTCATCTATAGAAACTGCTGCATGTGTGGAACGAGCTGCACATTCTGCAGACACATGCCAGCAGAAAGAGGACTATGTACACAGAGATTTCCATGCAGAATATGGTTCCATGCTCCAATGGTTCTTCTGCTCATATTTCTGGAACCTAATATGATGTTACACAATTGAACATGCTTATTTCTGTGCCAGGGATGGGGCAGGGGTGTACAAAGGGCAGCGGAGGGGGCGGGTGCCCTGGGCACCACTCTGGGTTTTTTTTTTAAAAACAAGATGGCCCATTGCCCCTCCCAGCTGCAGAGCGGCCGAGGGCGCGCACACAGTTAGTATGGGCACCGCTCGTGTGGTGTCCGTATGGGCTGCCACTCTCACACGCCATCCGTACGGGCGTCCGTATGGGCTGCCTCTCGCACGGCGACTGTATGGGCTGCCATGTGTGTGCAGTCTGTACAGGATGCTGTGCGTGCAGTCCATACGGAAATTGTGTGCGCGCCGCCAGAAGTTTGCCCTACCCCTTGGCGTCCCACCCCGGGTGCTGGAGAGGGTTCCTCCGCCACTGGGACGAGGAATTTGTGGATTCAGCAACTCCCATAAGCCCAAGTCAACATGAACAGTGGTCAGTGATGATGGGAGCAGTAAGGGACTTTTGCACCTCAAACTGGGGGACAGCACTTTTGAATGTTCCCGCATGTAAAAAGAAAAGAAAAGAATTGTTATTCAAATCAATAGTTTACACATTTGAGAGAAAGGTTCTGGCCACATCCTTGTTGCGCTGCTTTTGTGCTCGAAGGGATTTTCCACACTGGAACATACAAAACCGCAATCGACCACCTGCAGTCTAAATCCATTTTACCACCTTTGAACTCCACCCCCTCCTTCCCTCAGCATTTTTGAAGTGATCATGTCACATGATTGCCCATATGACCTCTGCGCAAGAACAAACCTTGGAATAAAGATTGTCTTTGGGATGAGGCCATGTGTATATGTTTGAAAGGAGAACACATGCTTATCCAGCACGCTGAGTAGTCCAATGGGGCAAATAAAATAAAATAAAATCCTGCATTGCAGGGGGTTGGACTAGATGACCCCTGGGGTCCCTTCCAACTCTACAATGCTATGATTCTAGGATCACATATGCAAAAGCAGGTATGAACTCTGCTAACAGCGTTGGCACCATGATCACCTGTCTGAGGGCTGAACAGAAGAACATTCTAATCGCCTCCTTTTCCCTTGCCCCTAAAAAGTAGTCACTGCTGTCAAATCTAACAGAGACAACTTTCTGTTTGGCAGGGGAGTTGCTCGGGCTCAGCAGTGCTTGCACACCCACCGCTGAGCATAAGGACCTTTGGATCGGGACCAGAAACTTTAATTGAGTGAACCCGTCGTGCTTTTCAAAGTGCTTAATATTCGTTTCCTCTGGCCACCCCTGCATGTTATTTAAATGTTTGGTGGTGATTTCAATGAGCCACAGCAGACATACAATGCTTCCTCTTTAAATAGGTGCAAAGTGAGTTATTGTCACAAAGCATATATGGAAGGAGAGGGGAGGGAGGGAAAGGACATGAAATGAGAATCCTGCCTAATATCTGTAATAAGGGCTTGTGGGGGTGCTAACATGGTCACCTGAATTATGCATGCCTATTGTGTTCAAATATCATAAATCGATGCATGAATACCCTCCAAATCATTTTCAGTTCATGAACATTTATATACAAAGCTCTTGAGCACTGCAAAGACAATTAGTCATATTTGTATGCTGGAATTAATTGAGAGTGAGATGCGGGAGGCAGAAAGAGAGAACAAAGAATGCTTTTTGTCAGTTCTTCCAACTGACAGGGATAATTAGATATATGAAATTGAAATTCCTCAGCAGGGGGTTTCTGTTGACAATGAATTTTCTTTTGATTCCATTCTGTTATTCTTTTATGCTGTCATCTGTGGCAATTTGTTATTCAGCTTGAAGCTTAAAAAAGCAAAGCATTCCACTTTTATGAGTAGATGATGTCAGTTTGTACACTGCTGGGAAATAGATATTAAATGTAATCTTTAAACTAAAGAGAGAGAGAGAGAGAGAGAAAATAAAATCAGTTAAAGAGACAGCACTCTGTTTACACAGCCCTCGGAGCAAAACTTTGCAAGTAACTGAAAGAACTTTCTTTGATGGCCTTTAATGTTCCATAGCCTATTATTCAAAGTGTAGGCTTGAGACACAGTGTTTTAATTGGGGGAAAAGAATTAATGTCTGGGAACACCTGCTCTGCATATAGGTTTTTTTGTTTCTGCCCCCCCCCAAAAGATTAAGTTTTTCCCACCATATGGGGAATTTTCCAATGTGTGTTAGGAGCCACATGGTTCTGGGATGTCTGAAGGGCTCTGGAATACAGGGTGCCCCTCAGCCCCCATGATTCTGCAAGCTGACATGTGGCCATGTGTGATGACCCACTTCAAACGACCCAGATCCAATACTTGTAGCAAAACAGCAAGTACAAAAGCTAATGCATAAGTTCTAAAGGCACGATTTACATGCGTAGAGCAGAATTTGCTGGCAAAATGTGGCTGATACTCAAAATTACTTATCCACAGCTCTCTTATTTTTATGAATGCGTGTGTACTAAACACCTATATCTAGTTTGTCTAATATGTACCGTTTTTACCACCATGGCTTCCCACAAGGAACTATGGGAATTGCACTTTGGTGATGTTCTGGGAATTCTCTGTTAGAGATGTAACATTAAGAAAACCACAGTTCCCATCACAAACTTCTTTTTAAGGTTTCAAAAGAGGCTTGCCCTGTGGGAAGGCACGAAGGTGTTTAAGAAGCATAGGTCCAGTGCTGCATTAGCTAAAGAATCCTGAGAACTGTAGTCTACTCCTCACAGAGCTACAATTCCCAGCACCATCAACATTTTCAGGGTTCTTTGAGGGAGTACTTTAAATGTATGGTGTATACCTAGGAGCCAACTCCGAGAGGCCAAGATCCTTTTGGCTCCCTCATAAAATATTTGGGCGGCCCAGGCCGCCACCTAGTTGATAGGCATTGGCATTCAAATGGTGTGTGCGTGCTGTGTCATGTGATTGATTATGTAGGGCTTGCTTGCCCCCAAAACGACTGCCTGAAATTGCTGCTGCTAAATAATAATAAAAGGTTCCTATTCCTATTTTAGCAACTTGTTGTTGTTGTTGTCCTTACACTCCACCCTTCCTTTTAATTGGAGTCCGGGGCAGCTAGCAACAGTCCTTAAAATCCTACAAGTATACAGAACCATAAAGTAGCAATTAAAATTACAACAGATTCCTACCAACAGTAACACAGTTAAAACAGTAGCAGGAAATGATACATGCAAAATCGTTACCATCATCTGCTTATAAATTTATCAAGAGGCTTTTGTCTCTTTCATTTGTTCTGGCTTCCATCTTCTGGTAAATGTTTTGAAAACATCAATGTGTTTTAAAAGCCTGGCATATGTACATTGCCAGCTCCAGTTTGCCAAATAAATAAATAACTCTAGTATGAAGGCAGGGGCAGTGATTTTGTTCCTTTCAGTCAGAAGTCTGAACCTCAGCACATCTTCAGTTTTTGTATTTTCGAGCAACTTGGCTCTTACTTCTCTTGGCCTCCCAATTTATTTTCTCAAGCTGTTCTGTAGCGCACACAGATCACACACTGAAAGATACATAAACGGTGGAGGGTAGTTAAAGCTTCCCCCCTCTGATCTGAATGTTGCACGCAGAGCTGATACCACCACAGAAATGCCTTTGTAAGCCTCTATAGCATCAACAGTTTTCCAATGACTGAAAATACGCCCTTGGGAATAAGAATGAAGTAGTGGATACAACCTTGCAGGGCCCTGAGGCAGTGCTGCTGGCTTTGGTGTAGAGCTGGGCTGAAAAAAAATACCAATGTACAGCACAAAGAAAGCACCCCAACAAACAGGGGGGAAGTGGGGGAGAGTGTTGTTTCCATGTGGATGGCTACTGTAAAAACAAAATGGTGGACAAGATGGGCTCGTGGCCTGACCCAATGGGACTTTTTAATGTTCTTATATGGGAGTCCTGCTCAAAATGCCCTCTGGTGGACTCCATATTCTACAGATGGGTCCAGATGGACTTACCTGGTGGCAGCAGCTGTTGGGCCTTTCCACTGGTTTAATTTCCTCGCAATATCCTTGCATATCATGGTTGTGTTTTTAACGGAACTGGGGGAAATAAGTCATTTCTCATCAAGATGAAGGAGCAAGAAGGGAATTGCAGGGGTGGGGATCCATGCTGATGAGGTTAACGTTAAGATTTTTAGAATTTCCCACCCTCTCCTGCACCCATCCCAAGCTGCATGGAAGATCACCCCCTCCCTGCCTGGCAAACAAACACACCCAGGCATGAGAAAGGGTTCTACACTGTATGGGAGGCAAGAAACAATATTTGCAAGAGGAAAAGCAAGTAGCTTGATCTGAAATAGAGAGTATATTTGAGCCTAAGCAATAAGACAATGAGTTCTATAGCACCTTCATGTAGGAAAGTGCTGTAGTTCAGTGGCAGAGCATCTGCTCTTCATGTAGGAGGTAGCAGGTTTGATCCCCAGCCACAGCAGGTAAGGCTGTAAAGGTCCCCTGCCTGGACCTCTGGACAGCTGTCAGTATAGACAATTCTGAGCTAGATGGATCAACTTCCTATGTTCCTGTGAGGGTCAGCACTACAATAGAATGATGGTAGTGTGGTGCATACCCCTTCACCACACAGATAACCTCTCATGTGAGCCTGGTCCTCCACACGATTGGCCAGTTGCGGGGATTCCCATTGCTCAGGATTCGGGCTGGGTCAATTTGTAGTTGGAGGTGGTGGGGAAGTCCAGTGTGAAATGGGAGGGGAATTGCTTCCCTATTTTTTATTTATATTTTTTGCATTTCAGGGTGTATGGGGGTGAATTTCAAGGGTAGCACACAAAGCTCAACAGTGCCCCCCCCCAGCTTCTCCACAACATTCCCAGAAGAAAGCTATGTTATAATGGTGAGCAGTGGTAGTGAGGGGCCAGAACAAAGGCTGACAGGTATTGTGAGTAGTACCCCACTCTCCAAATAGACCCCAACCTGAAAAGGGCTGGAACAACTCCGGTGGAATTCAGTTGAAATGCTTTTTACTAACTTGTTCCTGTTGAAGTATGAGTGAATTTCATGCACATAGATATACCGCAGGGGGAAAAATGTGTCTGAATAAGCAATGCTGTGTAGAAGCTGTAGCCAAGAGATAGCATTGCCTTCCATGAATGCATACATTTTATATATTAGCAACATACAGTGCCTTTTAAGAGCGTACAAACATTTGTAGAAATAGGAAATATGCAAACATTTGTAACCCGAGGCTAGCATTAACTTGCACAATGATCATTTATATTTTATGAGCGCCTTTTTTTTTTTTAATTCACCTGCTTTCTGCTGGAATTCATTAAAAAAAGCCATATTGATATCAAAGCAATTGAACTGTCACAAAATTCATAATCTTAACTGAAATAAACCTCCTATCTCTCATTAGTGTATTATAATCTTCAATCTGTATAACATTTGCAGCATTTCCAAGGTGAAAGATAAGGTGGGTTACAAAAATAAGTATAATCGCATCATTAATGATCTTGAAATATTACATATTCATTTGCTTTGTAATTTTTGTCATCTGAATGGTTAGTAATTTCCACCACTCTTGGTCCCCCCCCCCCATATCAAAGTTTGAAAAAAGGAAGGGAAAATAGAGAATGAAGTGAGGCTTTGTTCAGGCCTCCCCATTTTGTCAATTCTGTTTCTTTTCTGTTTTTGCCCATTTTGATGTCATATAAAGTGCTCTCTAAGGGGCAAAGCCCTCTTGGCGTTTATTGATACTACCTGGGTTGCCAAAGTTTGTTAACTAGACTTATTATCCTGAGGGCTGAATTAACCATTATTCTAAGTACTCTTCAGAGAAGTGCCCCAGACCACTTGGGCCTTTGCTGTGGTCTAATTGTCTGCCGTTTCCACACATAAAAATTCCATCTTGCTCCTTGTCTTGATCATCTTCAAAATTTCTGTGTGGAAGAAACCCACACGGGGGGTGGCATCCTGCTTTTCCCATGCAAACATCACCCAGCCCCAAGTCAACAGTTTCAGTGCCACCAAAGCAATGTATAAATTGAGCCAAAATTTCCGTGGGCAGCTGTATATTGGATGATGCTTGTTATTGCCCGAGTGCTTGCTGATTTCATTTATTTCATTATAGGCACCATTATACTTTATTGATATAACAGAACACCAGAGTTGATAAACTTACCTGGAACTTACCTTCCTCTTGTATGCCACATACAAGAGTCAATTTGTAGTTGGAGGTGGAAGGAGTACCAATGTACATAGGATCTCCAAGTGTTTCCCACCCATTGATTGGCTCCCTAGGTTCAATGATGGAACTACATCAGATGCCTTCAGACCTTTCTCTGAGCACATAAATCTATGCTGGCTTCGAGGTGGCTAATACGAGTCATTAGTTGTGATGTCAGGTTTAGTCTTTGAAACGCCTTCATAAGCACTTTCTGGTGAATAGTGTTATGAGACTAAGCTTATAGCTCTGTCTTTTGAATTACCTGCTGTTAGCATGTGATGCATGTACATTACATGTATGTAATGTGGGGCAAATTCACACAGCAAATGCTAGCATCTGTGCAGAGTTTCATGGATGGTGATGCTTCTCTATGTAACTAGATCATCTCTTGCGTCACGTTCTGATAATCTTATGTCTGGATTACTGCAATGTGCTCTGTGTGGAATTATCCTTGAAGATGGTCCAGGAGCTGCAGCTGATGCAGAAGGTGGCTGCCCAGCAATTGATTAAGGCAGTGTGCTGAGATCATATGGTGGCAAATTAACATTCTCAATAAAAAAAAGTTAAAGCAAGTATATAAAAACATTCAATATATGAATTAAAGGGATCATCTCCTCCAATCAGTGTGTGCTAGTCCATGCTGTGAAATTGGCTGGGAAAGCCCTGCTTCTAGAGGTGGCCCAGGGGAGCAATTACATGAGGCCAGGCCTTTTCGGTGGTGGCTTATTTATTATGGAATTCCCTCCCAGAGGAAGCACATTTCCCCCCTTCACTGATAGCCTTTAGACATCAACTAAAGACATACCTGTTCAAGCAGCATTCTGAGATAAATGCTCCCACCCAGAAGTTGAAATTGAAACTCCCATTCCCTTCATGGAGCTAAAATTCCCAGAGTTCCCTGGGAAGAGTGTTTGATTGTTAAACCACTCTGAGAATTGTAGCTCTGTGAGGGAAATGGGGATCTCCTGACAACTCTCAGCATGCTTCTCAAGCTACAGTTCCCAGGATTCTTTGTGTGAAGCCATGGCTGTTCAAAGTGGGCAGTAGTGCTTTAGATGCATCATGGCTTCAGATTGCAACTTATATACATTTGATTTCTTGCTAACATATATTTGATGGCTTACTTCTCCAGCTAGTTACATTCTTGATACCATTGATTTTTATGTTTGCATGCTTTTTAAATAAGAGATCCAAAGACATAATAGATTGAGGTTTCAGAGGCTTCAAAAGAGAAGTTACACTCTAAGGTATGAAGATCAGTAGGGTGTCTCTAATCCTAAGTAAGAGAGAGAGGGGGGCTGGTGATGGCAGGGTTATGGTTACAGTCAGTGCTATTTTTCCTAGAAATAGAGGTGCCTGAACTTACCATGAACATCTCCCTTGTTCTCTTACAATGACATTGAGTTCCGGCAAGTTCCGGCTGGAAAAAAAAGCCCTGGTAACAGTAGAATTATAAGATAACTTCTTGCCCTACAGATCTTATATTTTGTTCTGTGTGCCTGCTATGAAACAGGCTTATATACCCCAGCTCCCCCAAATCCAGATTGGACAGTTGTCCACTCACGCCACCTCAAACTCCTCCCTAGGGAGAGTTTAGTCATCCCTTGGGATGCATAATGAATTTGCCCCTACCTAGAAGTGGGAACTGCATTGTCAGAAAGGAGCTTTCCATTTGGAGATAAAAATTCTCTCCTCTCCCCCCCTGACCATCTTGAGAACAAAACACTATCAATGTCCCATAGATTTTGAGTCAGCACAGTATATCTCAGAGCAAATGCATGCACACACACAACATATATTGTGTATAAAGGCAGTCACAATTAATCAACGATGCTCAGTGTTCTGACTAGATGCTTTCCTCCATTCCTAACCATTGCCTGAAGTCTTTATGTAATCAGAACAATTTGGCTCTCAAATGAATGAATGAATGAATGAATGAAGGGTCTGCTTTCACTTTTCTCAGTGTCCAGTTTGGAACAGGATCATCTGAGAGTGACCAAAACCCACAACTGAAACTGATGTCCCTTTGCCACATGCATAACACTCTGACTAAATCATTGTCCTCTTCTCTCCCCCTCAACCCCCCCGCTGTGCCCCTTTCCGATGACAGCAGGTCACTTGAAAGGTTAAAGCAAATGTTAATATTAGAGTGACCTGCTATCTCTGTATCACCCCTTTCGCCAGCCAGCCAGTGTTATGCTTTTAATTCCCTAATGTGCGATCCAGCAGTCCGTATCATCTTACAGGGATTGAATAGAAAAAGCGAACAGCAGACTGTGTGGTCACTGTTTTCAATATCCCCCCTGCTAGCCATTACATCATCCAGCTACTTTCTAAGAGGATTTTCAGCAGGCTTGGCTTCATTATTAAAATAGTAATTAATTTTTTCCTCTTCACAAAACCGGAGGACCTTCAGATGGAGGCCTCAGGAGTGAGAGGGCAGTTTTCTTTTGAAAATGGCCTTTCTGAAAGCCATAATCTGCTCTCTTCAACTTTACAGTACACATGTTCCCCAGCAAATGTGATTAAAGAGAGAGAGAGACATATTAAAAAAAAAAAAAAACATTTGCAGAAAATTAATTCAGTTTCCAGGATTAAAAAAAAAAAAGTTTGATAAAGTTGTGCAATGCTCCAATGACAACGCATAATAGAAGTGCAAAGTTTTATCCTCTTGAAGGATAAATGAGCGGCCAGAAAGGTCTGGTGGTTCCCAGAGAAAAAAACATCTGCTACAGCTAATTCACTTTAGCTTTTGATTGTAAAATTCATTAGCCATATCAGGCAGCTGTAGTTTCAAACATGTTGCTAGGAAGTACAGTTTTTAAAGAGGGTGATGCCATTTGTTCACAGCAGTGGGAAGTTAGGATGAGTGCCCAGTGAAATGCAACTTCCCACTGATTTGGAGGTGAACGGGGGGAGTCTCTGCAGAACAGGGTGTCGGTCGACACAATTGCCCTTGTAACCACCTCCAAATTTAGCAAAGTGTTGTGGTGAAATTGTTGCCATTCATGTCATCATAAAAAAGAGCTGTTGCTTACAAGCCACCGTGCTTCACCCCTGTTGTACACTGCTATCCTTACAGCTCAATTTAGGTGTGGGGATCCTGTGACCCTGCAGTTGATGTGGGACTCCAACTCCCATCAGGCCCAACCATCAGAGCCAATGGTTACAGCCGATGGGATATGTAGTCCAACAACAATTGGAGGGCCAATAGTTCCTCAACCCTGGCTTCATCGTTGCAATGAAGTACAAATAGATAAGCAGTGGAAGAATCCAGCCCAGGTCATGCTTAGATTGTTCCTAGAATGCCTATTCAGCAAAAATGTTTTTAGCTAACCTAAACATGTTTGGAGGGGAAAAAAAGAAATGAAACAAGCAGGCAGTAGAGAAGGAGAGGCTGTAGCTCAGTAGAACACTCGTTTTGCATGCAGAAGGACCCATGTTCAATCCATGGCATCGACAATTGAAAAGTCAGGTTGCAGGAGACTGGAAAAGCCTCAGCTAGAGAACCGCTTCCAGTCAGATCAATGGTCCATTTCTTCTATACAGGAGGCGACCATTTTAGGCATGTCCAAATGATGTGCGATCCTTTTGGACCTAGAAGAGGGAAGAGTGGGGGCAGAACGGGGTGTAATGGAGGTGTGGCATAATGGGAGCATGGTGTGATGGGGTAGGGGCACACTTATGCGGAACCCCCCCCCCCTTGTGAAATGATCATTGCCTGTAGTATCAGAATCATCTGCTTTATTGCAAAAGGAAATCATCAAGGGCATTAAACTGTCATGCACTTTGATGTCACAGACGACGCCACTCTTGGGTCACACAGCTGAATTCTAAGAGGGACAGGAGGCCACTTCCAGGGCGGTGAAGAGCCAGAGTCACAGACAGTGTTCTGCTAAGATCAGGACAACTTTGATCAAATGTTTCTCCAACTATGAAATACGAAAGTAATCCTTGTTGTGAGACTAACCTGAGGATTTTCCAGTGGATGATAAGGTCTTTGGATAAATACGACAAATACTAATATAATTTGGATGTTAAGATGAAAGGGAAAGGTGTCTCTACCCACACTGTGTCGTTTGAAAGCCTCAGGAATAGCTGCAAAATTGATGGGTAAATAAAGGAACATAAATATTGTGGATACTTCTCTAGCTTTCAAATTACACTTTTGTCAGCTCAGGTTTTTCTGTTACCGGCCTCAAAGTCCCTCTCAGGAAAGAGACCGACATCCCTTGCTACTTACATGTGTGATAAGAAACTACCTTATATGGGATCAGAGCCATGATCAATCTAGGCTGATACTATCTTGGCTGACTGACAATTGCTCTCCCAGGAACTTGAGCAGAGGTCTTTCCCAGCCACGCTGCTTGAGATGCTTAAACTGGAAATTCTAAAAGTCTAGCCCCATGCATGCAACTCACAAACTGTACCGCTGAGTCTATGTTGTATCAGAAGCCCAAATGAGTTTGCACCCCATAGCCCTGACATGGCATTTGGTCACCATTCAAACTGTAAACTGTGCTGAAAACTGTCTGCTAATTCCTTGAAAGTTTTCACCCTCTATGAATGATGCTTTGAAGGTTTTCCTGACATGGAGCCTTTCCAGCACTATAGCTGCTGTTTAGTTCTGATGTTTTCTGCAGTGGAACTACTCCCTAGTTGCTGTTTTTGGGAGGTTGGTTGCACTTTTTCCTGTCCACACCCATGATTGGATGTGTTTGGACTGAGAACCAGTAAATGCTGGAGTTATGAGCATGCCTACAAGGTTTGAGCTCCAAGTTATGAGCATGCATACAATGCATTTTTTGCATTCTTATTTATTTATTTAACACATGGTGTTCTGAAATTCTGTTCAGGAGAGGAATTAGGAGATTAGATGGCAGGAACTTCTTGCGTTTGCTGTTTTGGTCCAACCTACGGATAACCTACGGAGAAAAGCCAGGGAGGGGAGGGGAAGGCGCAAAATTGAAGTTGCTTGAATCATACCCCCCAAATGTCACACAAATTTGTGAGAACTTGCACAAAACACCTTCCACACACATACGACACACATATACCCAGCAGTCTACTCATTAATAATAATAATAATAATAATAATAATTTATTTATACCCCACCCATTGGCGGCTCCCAACAGAATTAAAAGCACAATAAGCCATCAAACATTAAAAACTTTCCTAAACAAGGCTGCCTTCAGGTGTCTTCTAAAAGTCAGATAGTTGTTTATTTCCTTGACATCTGGTGGGAGGGTGTTCCACAGGGCTTTAAAACAGAATTTTCTGTTCCGGTTCCCTTCTGGTTGACTTTCTTCTTTATAGCTGGCATGCTCATAGCAAGTAGAAAAGCAATCCAGCACTCACCCAAAGACCAGGGGGCAGTGCCTTGAACACCCACAGACTGAGGAGGATGACAGACTCTTCACCACGCTTATCAGCAGCAGTTTCTTTCCTCGGGCCACTAGTTTCAGCAAAACTAGTTTCAGTTTGTATTTGGAAAACTTTACGTGATTATTGAGCTGAACAGGAAAGGGTTCCATAGTGAAGCTTCCAAATGGAAATCATTCTTTAAAAAAAAACATTCCAGTCACTTTTAGACCCCATATTTTAACCCTATTGCAAATAAGCAACTAATGCACAGCACTCGAATGAGCAGCATAGAGCTACTTTTCCATACTCTTCTCTGACTCCATCACGGACACATGTTATGTATTTAATATGACAAAACAATCAAGCAGCTGAGTAAACAGGGCAAGAACAATGTTAGTGACCATGAAAATCTGAACTACTTTTATAAATTAGTTTAGTACAGATTCAGCCTCCTCCCCTAGATATGTGCTATTGATACAGTATCCAATATGAAGCTGGTTTCTCACGATAAAAAAAAGACATGGAGTAAGTCTGTGCTGTGACGCCATCAGCAGTTTGATTGGTTGATGAGGTAACCAGGCTTCATGACCCCCATACATCCTTTTCATTACACATTCATGATTATTTCTACTCATGATGCTTTTGAGGTGGTCATGTGTGACCCTGGTTTCAATAATTTATGCATGTACAAAAGTTTTGGAGTGGCCACACCGCTTCATTTCCAGTCAGTTCATATCCTGCAGTGTCCTGCTGAAAGCCCATAACATTTTAAAAACTTAAAAATTATCATTGTGATGCAAGTTAATCATCTTATGAAGCAGGATTCCCTTATTTTCTCTCTCAGAAAGGTAGAGCAGTGTTGCCAGAGACTGCACCTAGAGACCACTTTGATAATGGTCGAAGTCTCCACTAAAATTCCAAAAGTATAACATGAAGACGTAGGACTGCATCATAATCCCACCATGTTTCATAATATCCTCATTATAGAAGCTACCAAAATCTGGAGCCTTCATTTCCTAGTATGACTGGTCAGTTGCTATAACTCAGAGAAGGTTCGTGGGGTGGTGACCTTCCTTCTGCCAGATCATAGGCTTGCATGCTTTTGTACTAATACTCATGTTTGCAATCTGATGCTTCATGGTTCATGGGTGTCTCTAGGCTCATTTACCTTTCCTCTTTTGCTAGTTCAGGAGGAGAAGAACCCCTGGGAGATTCCACCAACACAACTTATAATCTTGTGAATTCTTCTCAGTAACTGAGTTGCCCTGGGTTGCCCTGAAGGATTAACATTATAGGGAGTGGGATGGTGGGAGTGTGACTTTGCTCCTGCTTCTTGATCTGTCTGCAGAGATGTGCACTGGTTGCTGATTTGCTACCAAGCCAAGTTCAATGTACATAGCTGTTAACGACTTAGGACCGGTTTACTGGCAGGATCACCTTACCTCATATGTGCCCTCTTGACTACTTAGATCTGTGTCACAGGTGCCACATAATGCAGTTCCAAGAAATCAATATTTTAGTGTGACAGAGCTTTGGAACTTCCTGCCAATAGGCATCAGGCAGGCATCTTTGCTGTAGATATTGACACATCTATGTTACTGTTAATTTTAGTTGTTTTTAAATGTTTTTAATTATTTTAACTCTTTCTATGGATAATTTTAATATTTATAGTAAAGTGCTTTCATTAGAATGAAGCAGTATATAAATTTTGTTAAATAAAATATATGACATTTATTAATCTAAAAAGGTAAAGGTAAAGGACCCCTGACAGTTAAGTCCAGTCGCGGACGACTCTGGGGTTGCAGTGCTCATCTCACTTTACTGGCCGAGGGAGCTGATGTTTGTCCGCAGTCAGTTTTTCCGGGTCATGTGGCCAGCATGACTAAGCCGCTTCTGGCAAAGCCAGAGCAGTGCACGGAAACATCATTTACCTTCCGGCCGGAGCAGTACCTATTTATGCACTTGACGTGCTTTCGAACTGCTAGGTTGGCAGGCGCTGGGACTGAGCAACAGGAGCTCACCCCGTCGTGGGGATTTGAACTGCTGACCTTCCGATCAGCAAGCCATAGGATCAGTAGTTTAGAACACAGCACCATTGTGCTCATCGTGGGGTTTTTATTATTATAAAAAATAAGGTTATTTTCTTTGTCACCCCATCATCACTATTGACAAGAGTTCAAATCCCTATAGCTGCAAGTACTTGCTCCCATAGCAGTTGAGGGTATAAACTTCAAGGGGATGCAAATCTAGTCAGATTGGCCCTTGTGATTCATTGCTACTTGCTTCTCTAGGCCCCACTCAGTCCTCAGAGCCCTCTTTAATCACAGTTGAGAACTGGAGGGTGAAATACCGGCCTTCAAGAATGGCAGATAGGAAGTCTCTTGATTGGCCAAGCCTGCTACCAGTACTATGAACCTGATGTTCTGCCCTTGCCTGGTCAACAGGACACTAATCTCCTTGCTGAGCTTCAGCTGCCCCAGCCCACCAAGCTTAGAGACAAATGCTGCCTTGGAAGAACACACTTGGTAGATCAATAATTGGGTCATGCTACCTCTGGCCCTGCCATGGCGTAACAGGTAAACAAATAGCCTATGGCTCTGAGATAGGACAAAGGATGAAAGGGGTCACTTTCCAAGGCCATCGTTTGCTTCATTATCTCTACACCACACCAACTCTACCAAATACAGGAATGGGGAGCTTGTGATGGTCCATATGTAGGTGGACTTCAATACTCATCATTTCAATTTAATTGACAGGGATAATGGGAGTCATAATCTTATAACATTGGAGCATCACTCTTTCTTCCTCCCTAACCTAAGATCATGGTCCTATGGTTTCAATTCTGTGAGTGCACTTTCATTAACTCCAAGGTACTGTACACTAAATGGGCTTTTAAAATGGTGTTAGTTTCAACTCCCAGAACCAACCCAGTTTTAACTATAAAGTGTAGCATCCAAGTGTATTCTGTAAATCCAAATCCTGCTCAGGATTTACACTATATCAATCTGGAAAGCAGAATCTGGTCCCAGGGATATCATTTTACCCTGGGGACAGAAAGAAGGTACAAAGGAAGGATTTATCAAAACAATAAACCCTAGTCAGGAATAGCCCTAATAAGAATGTCAAAAAATTAGAAGGGACATATTCCCAAGGACCCTGGTAAATACTCGCCCTATGAAACAAATACTTATCAAATCTTGCTGTTTTCCTGGGAGTCACACTGTGTAATTCTATGAACAGAAGCCTCCTGCTAAGAAAAAAAATAAGAGGGAAAGATGAATCATGCCACATATCCTTTTAAATTGTCATTCAGAAACATATTTGCAAATTGCGATGCATATGAACATAACGATTACAAGATCATCCTGGAGCTTTTTTCTCCTTGTCTCCTATTGACAGGCACAGCATTGTCCCGGGTTATCCACAGGGTAAAATAGTCTCAGGGACAAGAGAATAGCTTAATTTTACTTGTTTGAGAGCAAACAGACTGTCTCTTCCTCCCTCCTGACTGTTTTGAAATCTCCTGTGATTTTTAAAGAGAAGCACTTCTTTTTAAGCATGATAAAGAGTCTGTATTATTTACTGTGGAACTTTCCACCATTGAAATAATGATTGCTAATATAATTGAGCAAGAACATTCTGTTTCCTGGTAGACTGAGGTTCTGTGCAACCTTGCACATTTAAACAAAATGATTACCAACAATCACCTACTTGAAATTCCTCCAAGGGCTTTTGCGTACAGCGTATGAGCACACAGGAACAAAGGCAAAATACACATTTTGTTCTATTTTAGTAGTTCTACTTAAGTTTTCATCCAGGAAGCAGCAGAATTGGGAACAATCATTTTGTTCTATTTTTCTGAGTTTGATTAAATAAGTTAATTGCCCTCAGATGGGGATCTTGGGATTGAGTAGCACAAATGTGGCCACACAGGACACAAATTGCATGCAGGAATAACTCAATAAAATAAAATAAAATCTGTTGCATGAGATTCAGAGCAAATGGAATGAGAATTGGGCACAAGGCAAAATGATGGTAGCCCTGAACTTCAAAGGTGGTATCATTTTACTCAGAGTAATAAGAAACTGTTGACTTAGGGTTCTTTTACAGAATATTGTCGGTTTGTTTATTAATGAGCTTATTAATAAATGACTCAAAACGACTTACAAAACAATAGTAAAATATACTATTTTAAAATATTTAAAATTAATACACAACCCAAGGCAATCAAATCTTAAAACAATCCCTCCAACTATCTCCCTAACCACCACAGAATACCGCCCCCTCCCCAATTTCTGCAGCTGCTGCAAAGAATATTGATACTTAAATGCCAAGCAGAAGAGAAATGAGTTGGCCTGGCACCTAAAGATGTCCACATCAGTGCCAGGTGGGCCTCTTTAAAGAGATAATTCTATGAAGGGGAGTCAGTTTTGAAACAGTCAGTTCTCTTGTTGCTGCCCTCCAGATTTCTGCTCATGAAGGCACAAAGAGAAGGGTCACTGATGTTGACATTAGGGTCCAGTCAGGCTCAATGGGGAAAGCCATTCTGTAAGGTATTGGGTTTTTGAGCTGCAATTGATTCTGCAGATGAACAGATCTAAGAATTCCAATTTACATGCCCATGTGGGTTTTGTAACAGGTATACAAAACTGTAGGATAGAAATTAAAGCACAAAACAACCCAGTTAAAAGAACATTAAATTATAATTCTATGACATAATCCAAGAGCAGCTACTGAAATATCTGTTCAGGGTGAAAACTGCAACTACACCCAAAGGCCTAGCAGGAAACCCCCCCCCCCCAGTGAGTGGAATTTCCAATAATTTCTCCTGCATGCTGCTCTGAGGTTTCCCCTCACCTCCATGAAGCAATTTTGGGGTGCGCGGAGGGCACACGGGTGAAGAAGAGGAGGCAAAGCCCCATTGTGCAAACAGAAGTCCTTGTGCAAGGCTTCCACAGATGGAGCATATTTGCAGGGTGTTCCATTGGGAAGAACTTTCCAGCCTGGCATTAGGGCCAGCCCTTCTTATGTTACTACCAGTGCTGTTGCCTATCCTGCTCTATCCAAAATGTTGTTGTTTTTTAAATGACACTGGTCCAACCACAATGCCCTTGAAGTAGCATCACTCTGTGGGAAGTTAGCAAAGCGGCTCTCAGTTCCCCACCGGGGACTGCCTTGTGCTGATCAGAATGCTACTGATGCTAAGCAAGTCCACTGATTCTGGAAGGTCCATGATAGGGCTCCTTGCAGAGAGCTCGTTCAAAACTGGAGCTCACCTGCCTACACAAGTACTCCTCAATGGTATTATTCAATGGTCAGGGTGATTGTATGCAGAGTAAAATATCTCACATGAATATATGTATGTGTATATATATATATATATATATATATATATATATATATATATATATATTGTGTGTGTGTGTGTGTGTGTGAGAGAGAGAGAGAGAGAGAGAGTCTCTCTCCCTCCCATATATGTGTGTCTGTGTGTGCAGAGTAATCTATCTTTGTATATGTATCTATAGCTATAACTGTCTCAAATATATATGAGAATCATGTGTTATTGTAGAGGATTTAGATTAAACATGGATTCATTCAATTAGATTCAGCATGGGCTCACTGTTACCTATAATCTATAATGGTACCACAGTCTGTAAAACCATGTCCTAACCAAAGTTGGTCCCTGTGTTTTGAAATGTGTATATGAGGGCCTGCTGTAATTTAACAAGCAAAGCACCTAATGTGTTATTGTACAGTGGGCTTGATCCCTGGTGAGACTGATAGGTTTTGAGCATTCATGGGTGGACTTGAGTGACACCAGTGCGCTTCGTCCTCAATTCCTGAGGTGCAAAATGGGGGTAATAATGACCCACCTTATCAGGATGACCCTGATAAGGGGAGTATAGTACTCTGAACGCTCAATGCACTATATAAATGAATAATAATGATAAGGCCTAGCATTTAAGCAGCTCCAGTTAATTTCAAATGAGCTACCCTAATGCCTCTGATTTAATTACATGGTTAAGTGGTTTATTGGAATATGCTACAATGCTCTGCACTTTGCAGCCCGGTTAAAAAAAAGAGAGTCATGAATGCTTTTAATTTTAACTCCTTTTGGATCTAGGTTTTAAAAAGCCATTACATAAATGATGAAATTCGTCCCAAGTCACCAAGAACTTAAGCATATCTTTAAGGTACACCGGGATTTAAGAAAAATCCTTTCACATGCCACTTTCTGATTTGAGATTTTGACGGCTTCTTCTTCTTCTTCTTCTTCTTCTTCTTCTTCTTCTTCTTCTTCTTCTTCTTCTTTTCTTTCTTTCCTTTTTTTAACGGTGTGATATTTTTCTCCCTAAGGCCTGACAGACGTAAGCTTAATTTCATTGCATCCTTATACCTACATGTGGTGCATGCTATTTAGCTCTTTGGTTCTTCCATAAGTAGCTAATATTCATTCTCTCACAGGTACAGGAGGCTAATAGTTCAATCACTAGGGGGGGAAAAGATGAAAGGGCAGGAAATGGCTGTCATGGCCCCAAAGGAAATATTTGGAAGAAAAGGAGCACAACAGCAAATAAAGTGCTAATTAATGTCCAATTTCAGCACTGATATACGGACCACAGCAGTAGGCAAAAGCAAGCCTTCTGTTCCAGTAACTGCTCAAGTGCTTTTATTCTCAGTTCTATGCAAGAATGCTTCTGTGCTTTCTAAATCTTCAAACTCGCTCTTGAATCTGAGCTCTTTGTTCTGTATTCTTTTCATTCTTCAGCAATTTTAATCCTCCCCCCTAAAAAAAAAAAAACTTCATTATTAATTTCCGTTGGACCGATTTGTGTAAAAAAATAATTTCAATTTGCTTCTTAAATCCTGATTTTAAACCCACCCCACCCCCACCCCCAAATTCTATGTTGGATGTTTCAGGGAAACAGTAAAATGTGACAAGAAATGAAATGATGGAAACATAGCCCCTGTTCGAATCATGGTAAAATTCTAAGAGGGTGTTACGACAGTGCACATTTCAACTTATAGTCCAAATCAGAAACAGAGAGAGAGAGAGAGAGAGAGAGAAACACACCGCTGCAGCATTAGAAGTTCTAATTCACTGGCTTTGTCCTGGAAAGGGCATTGAGAGTAAATCTTCTATTGAAGAACACAATAGCGAGAGCAACCCTGTTTTTATGTACCATAGTAATTGGTACATGTAACTGACTAAATGTGTTGTTCAGAGAAGAAAATGAAAGTTGAAATTCACAAAGGAATGTCATGATGATCAATTATTTCTGGTGTTTAGTATCTGGGAATCACATCTTAAGGTAAAATGTTATTTGCTGATGACTGAATGCCAGAAATAATAATCTGACATTAAGCTTTTGTGATTCTGGCCAAATGAAAGCCTAAAAAGGTGCAGTCAAGGGTGTGCTTGATACACGAACGTGTAGCTCTCAGAATATAAATGACTGAAATATTACTCATTATTACCCAGCAATCATAAGGAGTACATAATAGTTATTAAACTCACAAAAGCCACTGTACTGAAGTCACACTAAATATATGGCTGCAACCAACACTAGACAGGGAATTTCTATAAAGTCTGAAACTTTTTACTTGCCCCCCCCCGCCCAATTTAATGTTCCAGTGATGCACACATCTGGTACAGGATTGCTGGCAGTATGGCAGATGTTACATGCACTTGCGCAAGACACTGACAGTCTGACTGTTGGAGGGGAGCAGGGAAAGGGTGGTGGAACTAAATGGGTCCATTTCCAAAGATTTGTCTTCCTCGGTTATCATTGCTATGATAGACAGGAGGCACCTTTAGAAATAAATTTATTCTGCTTTTACTTAGGATGGCTTATGTTCACGCCTGGTGAGAATGAAAGTGGTGGTCCTCAAACACTATTCTGAGTATGCCAAATGAACTAGGATCATTGCTTCACATCTCTTACCACACAGTGTCTTTGGTTACATAACAGCTACAGTATGTGACATAACAGGTGATTGATGTTAGAGATGGAAGGATAAATCAATTTTGGTTCTCTCATTTTCCCACCCTTAAGTTCAACTTTGCAAATTCTTTTTAAAATCCTCGTAACACTCCACCGGCATTTTAGTGTGAATTTCTCCTAATGAATATATTTTTGTATGTACTTTGGAAAACGTGAACAAATTTCTGCAAGCAATTTCCCAAAATATAATGCATTTCTGCATGTTATTTCACTGCATGTTCACGAATCCAGGTATAATGCTCACACCCTCAAAGAAATGCAAATATCACAACTCTCTAAGTTCTTTGATTTAAAATTGCAGACCCAAGACTTCATGCGAGGGCAGGGCAACTTGGGCCTCTAAATCTAGGTGGCCTCGCCAGCCTGCCCGCTCCTCAGTGCCACAGTCTCCCATCTCCCAAAATTGCAAACCCAAGACTTCATGCAAGGGCAGGGCAACTCCGGCTCAGCAACTATTAGACTCAGGGCTAGCCAGTGTGGCCCAATGTGAACTTTTTTTTTTTTAGGGCCCCAGTTCACAGCCAAAGTCTGCAAAATCTTATAGATAAAATCCATCTAGATGAGACTGTGCAGGGGTTGGACCGAGAAGCCCTGCAACCTCTAGGTCCCTGATGTCACTATTCAAAGTACAGACTCAAGGACTTGTTATGGAAATAAAGGGGGGCACTTATTGGAAATCAGTTTTCTCACCTTCCCCCCCCAAACCCTGAGACAATGAGCCCAGCCATCTTTTATTCACAGTTGTATAAGCACTACACCACAGCATGGCCATAAACCTGTACGTTCAACCGCTGAAATATACACCCAATATGTAGCAATGGAGATGTATGTTACTGCTTTATGAACACTGTGTTTTATGAATGTACTCTATATTTTGTGAATTACCTAAGAGCCACCAATAGGGAGCTCTAGAACCTGACAGCTAACCAATTGGGTACTACCAAACAGCGACCCCTATTGCTGAAAGCAGGTAACCAGCAGGGAATGCTTCAGCTCAGCCTTTGCACTGTTGACTGAACACCCCCTGCTGTGCAGATAATGGAGAAAGCTCATAAATTGTATCTCTTCTGGCATCCTGGCCAACTCTATTATGCTGGTGTAAACCCTGGTGCACCAGAAGCTCAGAATAGCAGCAAATAAAATCCACTCATATGTCAGCAACTGATAAGACTTGTCAACCATTTCTTCCAAAGTCTTTCTAAATTATAAAGCTCCAAAATACAGGCCAAAAGAGAGCAGGTCTGGGAAGAGCAAGGCATACAATGGGCATCACCAGTGAAAAGGCCCTGCTCCATGTAGCTCCTGCCCTGTCATTTGATAGGGTGCCCACTTGCCCTCGTTCTTGACATGGAATACTCTCTATTGGAGTCTCCAGGTCCAGTACAAAGACCATAAGATGGGAGAGCAGGGACTTTGAAGTTCCCAACAGCTGTTAATCAAGCAAGCAAGCAAGTAAGCAGGCATACAGGTCACCTTTGTCACAGTCAGGATGCCTATGTTGTGGCCAGGCCTGCACTCAATCTTGTTTTTGTACAATCTTGTTTGTCCCCAGTAACCAAATTATATTATCAACTTATATAAGCAGAAAAGTTGTTTTCCTTTATTTGCAAGGAATCGTACAAAACAAAGTGGCACTAATAAAGAAACGTTTCAGTGTGGCAACAGAAAGCAAACTAAAAATGCTTTTGCTGTTAATCAAAACTATCCAGCAATATCAAGTTATAGGAAAACTGGTGCTATTAACGGTAATCCTTCTAGTTGGTTAATTGGTTCGGCAACTTCCATGCACATGATGTGTGATGCTAATTAGTTTCCCCAAGAGTTAAATGATAACTAATCAGATATGATAACTACAGGAGGGCTATGAGATTCAGGTGAGGGTCAGATGCCTTGTTAATCCCAGTAGGTATATAAGAGGACGACCCGGCCTGCCCAGGCCTGCAGCTAAGAGAGTCAAGGGGTTGTTCAGATATGTATCTCATAGTTACATATGGCCTATAATGGGCACTACTACACTTCATGAATACCCTGCTGTGCAATGCTTGGATAACGGTAAGGAATTTTGTTTTGTTTTGTTTTGAGGGGTGAGGAGGTTCTCTATTGCATATCAGGGGCTGTACCTATCCCGCTGTGACTCTTGGGGTGAGAGTGAGCCCCACGGAACTTAATAGGACTTGCTATGCAATCCTATACATGTCAACCAAGAAATTAGTCCCACTGACTAACTAATCAGAGGCAGCTACAGTTGCAAATGGCAACAAAATATCTGTGAAAGGAAGAGGAGCAGGTTTGCTCAAGTGTGTTGCAGGTAGAAATACTGTTTGTAATGAAGTGAGAATTAACAAATAAGAAAGTTTTGAGAATTTACTTGCTCGAATTAACAAATAAGAAAGTTTTGAGAATTTAAATTCTAGATTAAATTTGATTTACTTAATTGAGAAGGGGATTGTAGCCTAGGGCCTCTCTTCATCTCAACCTGGCCCTGCATTGAGGGCACAACAGAATCTGAAAGAGGCCTGGAATTGGGTTCAGAAGAACTGAGCTAAGTGTTGAGTTTGAGGGGGAAGCATTTGTTGTTGTTGTATTTCTTAGAGCTGAGTTCCATATGTGACCAGAGGGAGCTTCTTCGTCACTAGTGCCAACCTCTTGGTTCTGGAATGTTTTGGGAGACAGTGTAATTTGCCAGAAACTACAAGATCACATAAAATACTGATTTTGGAAACAAATCAAACACTGGCCAACGGATATGCAAATACAATGTAGTGGCTGCTGTTTCTTTGTACTCTTACCATCTGCTGTATACACCTGTTGTTTTCTATAGAGTGCAGCAGGGACATGGAGAAAACGGGTGGGAGGGGGCTTATATTTGGTTGTATTTATGCCTATATAGGTGCAAGAGATTCCAGGGCATTTTTTTGTGGGGTGGTTCATTGTCATTTCTATGCAAACAGTAGAATTACAGTGGCCATAAAACTGTCTTTGTTGGGCCATGTGAAAAAAAAAAACAGTGTCTCAAAGCTCACCAGCAACAGAGTACAATCACTACTGCTTTCGAGATACATTGATGGAAGAAACCATTGTAATCAAAGAGAGGCTTACAGGTGAGAAAGTAGCAACACACTAATAAAGTATTCTGATTAGATAAAAGAATATACATGAAAACATCTGTATATAGTTGTAATGCCATTCAGTAACCTTTCATCTTCCTTGCTCTGTGGGAAGTTCAACAATATTCTTTTATTATTTTGGGGTGCTTCTGGGTGGGAGCTTAATTTGTAAACAGGGCATTGAGATATTATGTATAGTTTCTTAGCGACAGAACTTCTTGGATTTCTCCCTGAAAGAGTAAATCGGGATTAAATGGGAAAGCAATATGGACTGCCATTTTTCTCCATCATGTGAACCTGACCAGTAAGGATGTCTTGGCTGGAAGCTCCAAGCTTAGGCTGCATGCCTTTAGCAAGCCATCTTTGTGCTTCTATACTAATAATTTAGAAACATTTACCAATTTCGAAACTAAGTTAAACTGCCTGCCAATTCTTGCTGCTGTATGGAAAAGCACATGAGTCTGACCTTTGAGGAATTTGTAAGTAAACCAAATTTATCTTGCCAAACATGCAGTCTCTTTTTATGTTAAGGAAAATAGGAAACTTAGGAAATGACTTAGGCCTTGGAAATGCCCCCTTCTAACAGCCTATAGTTCCACGCTTTACTTTGCTGCATGTTTAATGATTTTAAATCTTTGCTGGGGCTCTCTCACCAGAGAGTACTTGCCTCAAACCTGGATCTAGGCATCCAGAGAATTCTCCTTTCTATTTAACCAAATTGCAAAAAACCCCACAAAAACAAACAAACCGCCAACAGTATGGTCACTGCAAAAAAATAATAATGTATGCATGAGGAACACCAATCCCATGATAAACACCTGAAAACAACGTCAATCGCACACACGCACACACACAGGTACCTCTGGTTACAAACTTAATTCTTTCCGGAGGTCTGTTCTTAACCTGAAACCGTTCTTATCCTGAGGTACCACTTTAGCTAATGGGGTCTCCTGCTGCTGCCAGCGTGCAATTTCTGTTCTCATCCTGAGGTAAAGTTCTTAACCTGAGGTACTACTTCCGGGTTAGCGGAGTCTCTAACCTGAAGTGTTTGTAACCCGAGGTTTTTGTAACCGAAGTACCACTGTATATGATCCGCTGAATGCTGTTAAAAGCAGATTAAAGTTTTTCACCTTTCCAAGAACAATTGCAATTCTGGAGAGAGGGATCTTTTGAAATTCTCCCCCTCTGAATCTTTCCTTTAAGACTAGGAGTGGCGTTTCAGGGGAAGACTCTAAAAGGTCAATAAAATTCATTTCCTGGTGTCAAACGTATTGATGGAACTGAAGCGAAAAGCATGCAAGAGATGAAGTTTCTATCCCATTCTACTGGATGTGCATCTTACTGTTATGACGGCTGCTTTTCTGACAGGAATTCCCATAAGCAGGATAAACGGGGACATTCAGAACTTAGAGTGAGTGATAAAAGATCCCGCTTCACTGTATGTTCGTCTATCGTGCAATGCGCTGGCAAGCTCTAGCGATAAACATATCACTATCGCTGGAGAGTCACAGTGGGGAAAAATACATTTTCTTTTAAAATAGATTAAATGCAATACCTATGCTTGGAAAAGACTAATCTTGAGCAAAAACACCATGCTTTTGTATGATAAAGATTTGCTGAGTAGAGAATAAATGACACAAGCCACTGGGATTTCTGCCTGCGAGATTTGCTTTACATGCTGCTTTTGTATGTACAAGGAGATGCTTTTGCTTGTTTGTTTTTACATATAGGAGAATAATGAAACTTTATATCTGTGCCACACACACTCAGCAATTTATGCTACACTGCATGAGTCAGCTGATTTATGTGCTTCAGCTTTTCTCCCACCTACAACCACCACTTCTAGCAACACAATCCTCTGGAATGAAGCTGTATCCTCTGCAACAATGTTCTTCTAGTATAAATTCAGACGAAATGAACTGCATCATGCTAGAGGTGCCTGTATGACAGTGGATAAGTGGGTCCAGTGCTTTCCCCCCCTTTAAAAATGTTTAGGGGTACTCTCATTTTGACTCAAGAAAACCACCATTTTATAGTTCAAATTGGGAAAAATAAATACAGTAAATGGACAAAAGTAGAAAGATTCACAAAATGTTTAGGGGTATGCGTACCCCTGCATCCCCCCCCCCTGAAAAAACCACATCGAGTGGGTCCTAGGATGGAAAAGGCTGTTTTACACTTTCAGATATGCTTCATAATTTTTTCATATTGGCTTATTGTGAATTTAGGATTCAGTTCATACATCTGGGCCCCCCCCCATTCCTGTGAGAATGAGAATGCCACCAACTGCATGAATACCAAGCTTTGATGACTGACAGCTGAATTTGTGAACTGACTCTACTAAAAAGGATTACATTTGAGAGGATTTAGGACCACATGAAAGTTCCATTTGTGATGGCCCATTCACACATTTGAGTCCACACTGTTTGTTGCAGCCAGCTATCCAGCGATTTTAATGTGTATGTATGAACTGGCCCATTCACTGCCAGAAGCCTTTGTGTGGTTGCAAACCCTGTTAAATTTCAGCAACCTGGTGAAATTGATATCTAAATGCAATTCAAAAGCCCATTGTAGAATGGTTTGGGTGGTGCACAGCAGACAAGGACATTGAAGGGGGATGTTGCACATGCCCCGGTACTCCCTACCCTCCGATCATGCTTGAATGCCTGAATTAGGCTGCATTATAGACTTAGCATCTCTGCACCTGAGGTTTGATTGCAGTTGCAACACATGCTTGCAAGTATAGCTTATAAGTTAATGTCAAGAAGACATGTTTACCATATCAGGCATTTCTTAGCTCCATATTTATGAAGAAAGTTTGATGCTGATTGATCTGGGTGAAGTTAATCACCCCTGTGATCTGTTTCCTTCTCCAGGAAAATAAACTCCTCCATTAACTTTGATTTCTGTTTTTCATACTACTTTTACAAGAAGCATTATCATGTCCTGGCTACTTTAAAGACTCACTGATTTTGTGTTATCTTCCATATTGCCCATTAAACACCCTCTACCCATCCTCACACTCACCTTTTTGATGGGTAAAATGATAACCTTAGGGTGTCCAAGAGGCCTTGCCTAGGAACAGGAAGCTGCCTTGTGTTGAGTCAGACAATGGACACATGTCCCTATTCTGTCCACAACAGGGTTTCAGACAGGGGTGTTTCTCAGTTCTACCGGGAATTGAACCTAGGACCTTCTGAATGGAAAGCATGCACTTTACCACTAAGTTACACTCTTTTCCTTGAAACTCGATTGGACTTTGCAAAGGAAAATCAAAGCTGGTTAATACATGCTAAGGACTGGGACTAGAGCTTCAGATGCCAGTCATGTTTGGGAGAGGTGGCAAGGTGGCAAACCAAATTTCTGAATCATTTATTCTTCTCTGCCATGGAATAACAATCACTGGGATGGCGTTACATTGTTTCTTGGGATGTGACTTTAGCTTGTTTACATAACTTGCCAATGCCGAAGAAAACATGGAGGAACAATATTACAGCATTTATTCAAAGACAATATGCAATCATTGTTGGGTTGGGGAAGTCTTGCTATGTTTACCTTCATGGATTTAGTCAGCTGGGAGATTCATAAGAGTCTAGCTTGAACAAGCAAACATTTGCCTTCTTTTTTTTACCATTGAAGTTATTTCACATTGCATGGCTGGAGACATAAATCTTCTTCCAAACAGCTTTGGATACATGGCACCAGCTATGCTTCACAAGACATCATCAGCAGGCCTGTGACCTTGAACGCCCAAGAAAACAACCATAATACAACTTCAAACAAGAAACGGCAGCAGTCTCATTGCACGTCAGTGACAAACAATACAAAGCTGGAATTCCTCCTGTGAACTGGCCTCAGAATAAACATCAGCTGTAAAAATGGCAGTCTAGCTAGCGTTTGGCTCATTGATGGAATTCCAGCAGCCAATCATTGCTGTGCAAACTCAGAAATGAAGTCCGCAAGTGATGGCTGAGGATATTTTAGCAGAGAGTGTTTTGGGGAAGAGAGGGAATCTTCCCTGCTACACTGGTTCTCCAAGGCTCTGTTGGGGTTGTGTTGACAGACATTTCCGCCATCTCCTCCATATTGTTCTGGTATTGAGTTCTGCATTTTAAGATAGGCCTCACATACAGACAAAGTGAGGATTATGTGGACATTGGCTGTAATGATTGTGAGTCGGAAAACTATGTGAAACCACCTTGGGCTCCTTGAAAGAAATGGTGATCTATAAATGTAATAATAAATGATATCCAAGGAGTTCTGGCAGCGGTTTTCTGTGTATGTATAGATTTCCACCATTGCAGCTTATTTATTTACTTTATTTATTTACACCATTTTTATCCTGCTTTTTTCTCAATGAGTTCAAGGCAGGCTACATGGTTCTGTTCCCCTCCACCCACCATTTTACCCTCAGAAGAACTATGCGTTAGGATAGGCTGAGAGGTTACCACATGAGCTTTGTGGCCAAATGAGGATTTGAAACGCTGTCTCTCTAAATTTAGTCCAATAATTTAAGCATTACACCACACTAGCTCTTTTACTGCATGCTGTCTTGGTATGAGTGGCCTGGTCACATATGTGTGAACTAAAATGTTGCTGTTATTTGAAATTCTCACATCTCTGAATTTTGTAGTGTGGCCATCTGACTAAAAATGTGTAGAAAAATGCATATATTAGGGAAATGCGTGCATCCAAATGCACATATCAATGAAAATAACATACAAAATGCAGACTATTCAAAAGAAATTAGCCTTGTATGGACTGCCGGTGGCGACTACTCTATCTATGGGAAGCGATAGGGCGAAAAAGATTATTAGGGAAAGAATCGCTGATATCGACCACCAAAACACCTTAACTCGTCTTCCCTCAACGTACAGACAACTGTATGAGCACCGCCCAAACCACCCAGCTATCTATCTAAAGACGTTAGAAAACCCGAGACACCGATGGGCCTTTACTAGGGCTCGTTTTAATGCATTACCCTCGGCGTTACTAACTGGTAGATATCTTCGGATCCCAATAGAACAGAGGCTATGTCCTTGTGATCTCAAGGAAATTGAATCTATTAGCCACGTTCTCCTACACTGCACTCTGTATCGAGATTTGAGGAAGGAGTTAATCGAACCCCTATTAAAAAATGTACCAGGCCGTTCAATTGAAATGCTGACTAGATACTTAATTGAGGACACCAACCCAGAGCGAACTATGACTGTAGCTAAATTTTGCTATCTTGCAGCAAGACTGAGACGCGTCATGACATCAACCGACAACAGCGATAAAGCCGTCCACCAAGCCATAGCAGATAATACTTAAATGGAATTATCTCCCTTTAAATTTTAGCTTAATTTTAATCTAACATGGGATCTGAAATAGTATTGTTAAAAGACGCTATTTAAGAAATATTTATATTATGTACTATCGTTTTATTTTCTCTTTTGCTGGTCTATGACCGTAATAAAGTTTATTATTATTATTATTATTATTTATCATACAAAATGCAGTTTTATGAGAGGAATTCAGTTACAAAAAATGTGTGTGTTATGGAAAAGTGCATACTAAAATGTGTATATGAGGAGAAATGCACACTATAATGCTGTCAAATAAATCACATGTGGCAAGCTAAACTTAAGACTGGAATAAAAATAAGAAACTGAGAGAAACCAAAGTTCACAGATTATTCAATTTCTACTTCTGCTTCTGGAGAGAATAAAAATAGACTTTCTTTAAGACAATAACAATGAAACAATAGTATCAAATTATTATTTTATTTTTCGGACTGTATTTGGAACAGTTGGAAAAGGAAGATGGTTTGGGGCATCTTAGTAGATTCTCACTGAGAGTCAAACAAGGGCTGCATCATAGCAGAGGGTCTCCTTTTGTTTGAATGGCTTCCATAGTCCATTAAGTGTGAAAAGGGCTTTACGATCCATCATTTAGTCAATCAAGCTCTTTCTGACCTTCCTGTAACTAAACTTTAGACAGACATCCCCTAGTAACCAGATCTTCTTGCTTCTTGTGGTCACTCATCTGCCAAAATGCATTTCATTTAGGAACTAAGTGGGTTTCTTTTATGCTGACAGTGATTTTTATGCACAAATGCATGCAAATTTCTCACATCTTCCTTTCTACAAAACCATGCACCTCCTCTCTGGTTTCAGCGGAAAACTCAGGCGTATACAGGATATAGTAGAGAGACTGAGTTAATGAGAGAGAGGTATTCCTGGTAATTTAAAGACAGCACTTTGCCTTTCACTTCCTTCTCAAAACAGTGGAAGCAATTACATCAATATTACCTTTGCTTATTCTGTTTCACTTCCCCCTACTCCCCCCCCCAAAAAGACATAAGATGTTTTAAAAAGAAATTGTGCCTCTTTAGAAACTTTATGTTCCAGATTTGCTTGACATAAAATGAACCAGGAAAGAGTATCAGGGTTGTCTTGCTGGTTTGGATGAAAGTCCATTGTAGAGAAAGGTTTAGTTGTCTTTGGTGTTGGAAAAGATAGAATAATATTTAGCCAAATATATCAAAAGAGGGTGTGGAGGAAGGATACGTCTTCTAATTTTTACATAAATGCAGAAAAAGAATGACTCGTCAGTTAAAGACATAAGTGGTACCTCAGATTAAGAACAGCCCTGTTTACGAACTACTGTATTCAGTTTACGAACTCCGCAAAACCAAAATTAGTGTCCCCGGTTTGTGAACTTTACCTCGGTCTAATAACGGAATCCAAATGATGGAAGGGCACCGGTGGCGAGAGGCCTCATTAGGGAAAGCGTGCCTTGGTTTAAGAACGGTTTTGGTTTAAGAATGGACTTCCAGAACCGATTAAGTTCGTAAACCAAGGTACCACTGTACAGACCCTCTGCATCCCCCAGAATAATCTGAGCTAGTCACACTGCTATCACTGAAGGTATTGTGTCCATGTTGGCATAGCAATTTTCCCGACCCCTGGCCTCTGTGAGCAGTGGTGCTGCGGTCATGTTGGTGGTTCTGATATTCCATCATGCTCTGCCACTGTCAAGGCAGGATTTGAATGGTCCTGTCCAACTATTTTTTAATGTTCTGTTCAAGTCTTTGGGGGTGGGGAATGTAAGTGATTTTTTTTTCATGGAACCATAGACTCATGGAATTTAGAAGGGACCCCAAGAGTCATCTAGTCCAAGTCCCTGCAATGCAGAAATTCCTTACTCAGGACACTATACTTCTGTTGATTCAGGTAGTTTGTTTCCCATACTCTGTGTATTAGTATAGAGACAACTGAAACCATGAGATCAATCCCTTCAGTTGCTTCCTTCTTGTAGTTTACTGCCCTTTAGCAGGTTTGTGAAGCACCACCTCAGTTTTGTGTGCACCAGTGAAGTTATTATCCCTAGCATCAGGTGTTCCCCTGTAATGTTTTATTTTGTCCCGCTCATCCTTAGGATTTAGTTTAAAACTTCCTGATCAGGCTCGTGAGACTCTTAGCAAACACATTCTTTCCAACCGCTGTGAGGTACAACTGATCTCTTGCCAGAAGCCCATTTTGTGTGGTCCCACAAAATAACAGCAGGTTTTTCAATAAGGCATGAAATAAAGATGTATCTGTCATGACAAGAAATGTACTTTCTTCATGGAAGCTGGTGCTATTACATTTGGCATGAACTCACCCTTAGAGTAGCATGGAAACAATCTATGAAATGACACATAAAATGGCAAATTTGTTAGAAAAACCAGCTTCTGAAGTGGCAGCAAACTCTATGCTCAGTTCAAATGCTTCAGAACCCCACATGTGGAATGTCCCTATTGATCAGTAGTGGCCAGTGTTTTGGGGTAGACACCAGTTTTACTGCAGTTTACCTGGACAGTGCTGGAGTGAGAGCAGGATTGGCACTGAGGTTGAGGCTGTGTGGACACGCCAATGCTTCTGTCCAGACATCCAGCACATCTGTCCGGAATCTGTACAGCCCAACCTCAATTGCTACCCCATCCAGGTCAGGAAGGTGACTCCATGGCCATCCAGCTTGATGAAACTGTGCTCATATATGGTAGGAACAGTCCACTTACAGTAGCTCAGCATTGTTTACACTAGCAGCGGTTCTCCAGGGTTTCAGACAGGAGTCTGTCCAGCCTTACCTGGAGATGCTGGAGACTGAATCTTGGACCTTTTGAATGCAAAGCAAAAGCTACATTCCTTCCCCATAATCAGACTTTCAGTTGGGACTTTCCAGTCATGATTCACTTGAGTATAGGCAGTATATATATTTTTTGACCAACCATACAAACAGGAATTGCTCTAGGAAGTGGCACCTGTGAACACAGTTGTGCTGGGTCAGAGATTGCTTCTTCCACATAGCTTCTGTCTGTAAGTATGTTACTTGTTGGTGGTTTTGGTGCATCTTAAATGATGTTGGGCTGCTTGTGATGAGCTAAGATATCCCCAGTAGATGCTTATTTCTTACATTTTGCTAAGTTTTTTTGTGGTGGCAGACCCCGGTTTAATATGTCCTAAGACATTTGAAAGGTACAAAAGCTGGTTCTCATTTTTGTTTTAAAGAACAAATCCCATTCAAATGGAAAAGTAGTAGACTTCATGAGTGGAGAAAGCATCATCCAACCCCAAACGAAAGGAAAGTAAATCTCCTCATCCTAAAGGCCTATAAATTTGGAGGTGGACGGCAGTCCTGAGTAAAGAATACCGACGTTTTAAGTGAAACATTTGCTGGCAAAGTGGCCGTCGAAAGTGGTTATTGAACATCTTGCCAGAGAGCAAATTGTGGACTAGAGGTCTTTCTTATATTTTGTAGCAAAGCCAACTTCCATTGATACCACCGTCTTGTCAACCCTTTCTGCAGCCATTTGTAAAAAGGCTCGTGATGCGAGATTGACGACTTAAATACTTCATCAATCAATGCTTTAGCCAATGTGTTATTCAGTGATTGGTGGAAAATTCAAGTAATCCATCTTACCCCATCACCCTGTTCTCTTTTCTTTTCAGGTATTTTCAATTTTTCCCTCTTTCTATTTGTTCTTTTTCACTATAATATGAGGGAGCAGTTGAGTTAGGAAGGAGCAGCCAATTGTATGTATGTATATATAGGAATGTGTGTGTGTGCATGTGTGCCCACATACCATGAAGTGTTACTGAATTAACTGCACTTCTAATTATTCTAGAGGTGGTTCCTGGTGCATTCATAAGAAGACTGCATGAAAAGAGGCCATCAATACAATCGCTTGGGAGGACACATTTCTGGAAAATAAAAAACCCCCGAATTTCAGTCCCTATTATTAAATGCTTTTTTCCTCCCACACTTCTTCTAAGGAAGTTAAGGTGATGTATAGGCTTCCTCCATCACATTTTACCCACATAGCAATCCTGTGAGGTAGGACACTTGGAGAGATGGCAATGGGTTCCAAATCACTTGGTGAGCTGCATGGTTGTTTGGTGTCTCAGCAATCTAAGGAAGAAGAGAGGAGGAAGCTACATCAGGTGCAAAGTACTGTTTGGTTGATCTGATGTGTTTTGAAATTATTATTTTTTTACCCCAGGTGAACTGGTTTATTTGCAAAAGAGAATTCGGAAAGCACTGAACATTGCAGGTCAGAGCAGAGTGGCTCAGTCAGTGGGGCAGAACTGCTATGCTGCTGGCTTCCTAGCAGGTGGGCTACTGTTGCTAACTTGTGGGTGGGGGAGAGGAGAGGTGGCAAGGAGGTTAGCACATTGCAAATGCATCAACAGGAGTGCTGGATTGGCTGTGCCATTGCATTTGCACAATGCAGACTTCCCTACTGCCATGCCCCTCCTAGTAGGCAACACAACCCTACCAGCCAGGAAGCTACTGAAGAGGCCCTGCCCTGCCTAACAGTTTCCAGGTCACAGTGCTCCATTCCTTCATGATGCCCTAGTACCAGTTATAGAATAGTTCAAAACTGGTGACAGTGAAGTAATATTGCCTTGCAGGATCAGCAGGCACATGCAAACAAAGATCTGGAACATGACTTTGCTACTTTTAGAACAAAATGAAGGGTGACAGTTGAAAAAGAAGTCATTTTAATTGTACACATGAGCTCTGATTTTGCCTTGGACAAGCCTGTGACTTCCTGGATCATTGGAAGTTGTTTCCAAGAGAGAACTGGAGAAGGAAAATCAAAAGCCTAGCTCCTCCTGTTCATAAATGAGCTGTTTGTTGGTGAATCTGTCCCTTCATTTAGAAGGTAGATAAACTGCAGGGAGGAAACACAGTCATCATTTTTAGCTTTGTGAAAATGATGGGGAGGTTTTAATTATTAAAATGCAATTATTTCCATTATTGATGAATGTGATACTCAGGACAGCATCAATACAAACTGTCCAGGACACACATAGACACACACACACACACACACACACACACACGGATCACAGGCCAGGCTGGCTGCAATAGAGTATTGATGCCAGTTGTTTGTTTCACTTCTAATTCACATAATGGATGAGGACTTAAATACAATCCATGGCAAATTAGTACCTAGGAGATTGCATTATTTATTTATTTATTTATTTATTTATTTATTTATTTATTTGATGTATTCTTTTTGGTTTGATTGCTATGCACCATTTTTGTAACACCTATGTGTCCTGTACTGTATTAAGGCAATTAAAAAGCACTGGGGTCGAAAATGCAAGGGAAGACTAATAACTGACTTACAGTGCATTCCTATCTGTATACTCAGAAGTAAGCCCTGCTGAGTTCAATAGAAATTCCTCCCAGGTAAGTGTGCGAAGGGTTGCAGCCTGTGTTGATCTTAGCGGTACTAATTTTTCTGTCTATTCAGATTGATATTTAAATAAACAAATAAAATATGGGGTTGATTGCTAACTAATTAAAAATAATACTGCTGCTCCAGAGAAGCGGACACGGAGCAATGGATTCAAACTACAAGAAAGAAGATTCCACCTAAACATTAGGAAGAACTTCCTGACAGTGAGAGCTGTTCGGCAGTGGAATTTGCTACCAAGGAGTGTGGTGGAGTCTCCTTCTTTGGAGGTCTTTAAGCAGAGGCTTGGCAACCATCTGTCAGGAATGCTTTGATGGTGTTTCCTGCTTGGCAGGGGGTTGGACTGGATGGCCCTCGTGGTCTCTTCCAACTCTATGATTCTAATTGGTGGGTGGGGAATAAAGAATTTCCACTTTATGAAAAATGCACCTTGAGGTTACATGGCAGATAGAATTTCCCAATCAGAAAGCACAGATACTTCTAATTATATGAAAAGTATTTAGTGGCTGAAGAAGCTTAATTTGGGGAGAATGGGATATGATGGATTTTTCCTGATCTGAAAAAATTGTCCCCAAAATGGCATTTCTGAAAGAACATGCATCTTTTATGAGGGTAGATTTTTGATGGGGTTTCAAAATGTAAAACCAGAGCAGGCTCAAGACACTTTGGCCCTTGAGGCAACCGCAAAATCATTTGCTCCCCACTATAGAGGAAGGGGTTGTGTGAAGTTGCACATCAGGAACAAGAGGGAAACAAAGATCTGCACTGGGACCTGCTGCCCCTGTGAATCCTACCACCTGAGGCGGTGGCCTCACCTTGCCTCAGGGGTGGGCCAGCCCTGTGTAGCTATTAGGGCAGAAGCTCCACATGATATGAGGTGAGTCACAATTGCTGCAACACCCTCCTGGCCATGGCAGTGCTCCTACTCACTGGAATTGTGGAGGGGGGCGGCGGACAGATGTAAGGGTGGAAGAAGCACCGGGTGGTGGCATTGGGTGTGCAGCAACTCATTGATTCTCCCACCCTCACTGTTGCTGTTTTTCCATGTCATTCCTACTGACGGGACCATATAACTCAGCCTAGAAAGTGTTCTACAAATGTGGGGGCCCAGCTGAACAGGCCCTATCCCTTGTGCTGATGGGCCTAATACTGCTGTCACTGGCAGACACACAAGCAATGCTTCTGAGGCTGATCTCAAAATGTAGGCAGGTACTCTGTACATGGTAGCATCAGACATTCACACAGGCCCGTCCATGGGCAGCATCAGTGGTCAAATCTATGGTCAACAAAACTGCCCACAGCTAGACTAGAACTAAAGGCCCAGTGTGTTGTGAGAGGAGGAAAACTATGGAAGACACTTCTCAAGGCTCTAACTTTAGTCCATCTTTAGCTCAAAGAAGCAATATAAGAAACTTGCTGTATTTTTCCGCGCATAAGATGATGCTTTTTGCTAAAAAAAAATAGGCAAAAATTGGGTGTTGTCTTATACATGGATAGTGAATGCAGAGGGGGGACGGATGATTAATGGCAGCAGCAAGCAGGAGATTGGCAGTGGCGATTGGTGGCTGCGGCAAGGCCTGCTGGTGATTGGCTGTGGCTGCGGCAATTGGGCAGGCAATTGGCGGCTGCGGCAAGTGGGTGGGTGGGCTGTTTGTGGTGGCGAGTGGGCAGACAATTGGCGGCTGTGGCAAGGTGTGTGATCAGCAGTGGCTGTGGCAAGCGATTGACAGTGGTGAGCAGGCGGGTGAGCAATTGGTGGAAGTGACCCCCCCAAAAGCTAAACAACTTAATTTCTTAATTTTGGGTTTTAAAAAATAGGGGTCGTCTTATACATGGGGGCATCTTATACACAGAAAAATACGGTAGTTTGAGATTATGGCTTGTATCCAATTAAGTTGGATACAGAGTAGACCTACTGAAATTAATGAACCCAAGTTAATCATGTCTATTAGCTTTAGTGGGTCTACTCTGAGTAGCATTAGCATTAAATACCACTCTATACCTGTAATGTTGCAACTGAGGCCAGTCAAGAAGAAAACTAGATGACAGCCATTTGGCATTGCCATCCAAGGAGCCCATATAGCTAAAGGAGTTGTTGACATTATTCATGTATAAAAGCAGTAACAGAGAAGATTCTTGATCAATAGCTTGATATAAGCAAGTTTGGACCCATACTTTCCCTAAGTTTATGGTTTCCTGACTAAAACAATGCATCCGTGCATGTTAAGGGCAATTTAAAAAGGTTTGTTTAAAATGTGACATTCAAATCATTAACCCAAACACATATGTATGTCTTGAATATAATGATGAAATAGAAATCAAATGTACTTGCATTTGAATATTGATATATACACCATGTCCCAAATCTGCCTTTGGGAACAGGGAAAAGTGAAAGGATGTTTTCTGTGTTATCTGTGGGGTGTTAGACTAGCCAACGAAAGAGGATGCATAAGTCAGCGGTGTTACTATCTTCCTAGCAATCCAATGGCGAATACATGCGGAAAGCCATTTCACAAAAATCTGGTGCAATGTCCACGCACATCCATCACTGCCATTTGGACCTTTGTTTGCCTTGTGTCAAAATGTCACTTTGAAATGGCACATGCCATTTTGTCTTGTGCTCCTTATGCAATTACTGAAGAGCACGCAGCACAAGACCAGCTCCAGACTGAGGTTTTCTTTCTAGGCCTTTTCTTTCCATAGAATTCCACCCACTTTTGTGGTGCAATCCAGCCCTCCGATTAGCTGTGGAAGTGCAAACAAAGATCCCTGGGCAAAAGCAGCAAGACAAAGCTGCCCAGTGACATCCCAATTGTCACTTCAAACAACTGCCCGAGTGTTGGCTGCCATGCATTTTCCTCAGGGCAACTTTGCACCAATGCCAGAGGGAGGGAGGAGTGCAAAGCTGCTCTTTGATACAACGCTGTGTCCTGTGCATCTTGTGTACGCCCATTCATGCACACACTAAGATTATATCACGGAGGGATATAAATCAGTGTTGTGCATACAATCCTCATGAATTATTTTTTTCATTTGCAGTGGACTTCTCTCTCTCTCTCTCTCTCTCTCTTAAAATTAGCAATCCTGGAAATTCAAACCCAATTTCCTCTTTTATCTGTTTTTTACCAGCAACATGTTAACTGCTGCCAGCATTGCTGCTAATTTTAGCAGTTACATTTACAGTTTTAAGTGGTTTTTATGATAACCAGCTACAATAAGGGGATGGGCTTCCTCTCTCTCTCTCTCTCTCTCTCTCTCTCTCTCTTAAAAAAGAAAACACTTTAAAGTCTGAAGAATTATTCCTGCTCCTTATTCAGCCAATTTCTGTAGTATTTTACTGTTAACAATTCCCCCCCCAATTAGCCAGGGAGAAAGTAACAATGTTTAGACACTGTTCTTAGGCGGTTTCATTTGTATATTGAAATATCATTTTATAAAACTTTCCTTAACATTAACAAGAAAAAAGTAATACCCAATTACATTTACAGTGTAAGCTATTAAATTGATTTATAGCTGGTTAGTTAATTTACTGCATCTGACATTGCATCCAGATGCCTGTAATTTAACTTTTATGGTGGAGGTTTCCATATTCTGTTCCTTTCTCTTGAGTTTTTCCGTTGCAGAGTGTTTACAAATGTTGTATATCATAGAAAGAATTAAAAGACTGTTATAGATACTGACTTTAAAAAAAAAATGTTTATCGTGGATTTCTTTGAAATCCACTCAATGCCAGAAGGTTATTTCTCGACATTTACAAATAGTTTTAAAAGCCCATTTCTATATTCAGGCATGGTTAAAACTGCATTAGATCAGGCTACAAATGTGTAGAATACTTATTTAGGACCACACATGACAAAGCCCTCATAATTCTGTGAGAATTACATGAAGGGAAATCAATCCTTCTCAAACTAGGGGGAAAGGGCAGTGTATGTTTCTGTGGAGAAGTATTGTTTTATAAGAATTCAAAGGCTGTAATCCTGGCTATATGGAAATCAGAATTCCCCATAACTGTTTGCACTCGATAAGGGACACACACACACACACACTTATTGTGCCTTACCTTTGTACCAAGATATTATTTATTAAAGTTATCGTTTTGAAGTTGTGAGCATTGCAGATGCAATACCTGTATTTAATGTTTTTTTTTTAACTAAATGCTACCAGAGTAGGGTGTTAGTCTGCTGCAGCAAAATCAAGGAAAAGCCATATGAAACCTTAAAACACTAATGCAGCTGTTGTTTCCAAGACCGTGTACCGTATTTTCTGGCGTATAAGATGACTGGGTGTATAAGATGACCCCCAACTTTTCCAGTTAAAATATAGAGTTTGAGATATACTTGACCAGATTCTCCACCCAGCGTATAAGACGACCCCCAACTTTTAAGAAGATTTTCCTGGATTAAAAAGTAGTCTTATACGCCAGAATATACAGTAGGTGTTTGTGCAGTTTAAATATTAGAAATGCACTACATAAATTCTTCTCGTTTTCCTTCTCTTCAGTTTTCATAAGCTTCGCCAGATGCACACAGTGGCCAGTGAAAATATTTTTGTTTTTGTTTTTATTGGAAATGTCATATGAATATATTAGTAGGGTTTCTACCTTTACGAAAAAGGTTTGGACATTTTTTCAGGAGCTTGGAGTTATTTCCCCAATCATGTAGCATCCTGATTTAATCTATTTAAAACTTCAAAATGTGACTAATATAAATTATGTCATGAGTAGTCAGCTGAAACTTACACACAGATCAGGGATGTTGGACTGCAGCTCCACACACCCTTGACCATTGGCCATGCTGCCTCGGGTGGATGTAACCCAACAACATTGGGGGGGGGACATGTTCCTCATCCTTGCCGCTCTGAACCTTCAAAGGCTGCTTTCACAACAGAGCCTCAAAACTGGCTATTAATTTTCCCATGTTTTTGTGCGATGGCCTCGTGCTGACCCATTCCTTTGGTAATGATCTAGAAATATCATGCTAACCATTTTCCAGTGTAGGAAAGCCATATAGAAGGCAGCAGTTAATATGATTTTCTATAACAAGGTGAGGTACCTGTGGACATTGTTGGACCATCATTCCCACAATCCCTGACTATTGGCTACATGAGCTAGGGTTGAGGGGAGTCAGAGTCTGGATGGCCAACAGTTGACCACCCCTGATCTACCATACAAACATGAATAGAGGTGGTCACTATTTCAGATCATAGGAATGAAGGAGACATGTCCACTTTCATAGGCTCATAGGAATGAGGGAGATGTGTCGAGATTCAATAGCCATATTTCTAGAGATTAACATTTGAATTAAAACTATCCTCTCTGAAGGTGATTAACCATATCTAAACATTTTTTAAAAGGAAAATAAAAAGACAGAAACTTGTGGAACTGATTGCAGAGTCCCAACAATAGTTTATTGTTTTTATTTAACTCTGATAGTGGAGTACAATTTTTAAAAAATATGTTTTCTTTCACTGAGATTGTCACGTCTTCCCTTCCATGGTACACACTACACTGCTAACTACACCACAAACAATGCTGCTCAGTATTTACATGAATCCACTTGCGTGCAACAGTTCACCAGACAAGATGGGGGGGGGGGAATAAAACCAAACCTGCCTGCCCACCCCCTCCCCAGCTTCTTCGTCAGTGCTGCATACTATTGTTCCTGTTTAACAATAGCTTCAAGTTAATAAAATCCAATTAAAGACCAGAGGAAGCAGATTGTAATGGTTCACATACAATGTCTATTTGTGAATGATTAGCATAAAGGACATTAATGTGCAAGAAGGATTTCCAAAGAATGTGTCCTAGGTTGCTAATATACATAATGAACAATCAAACCTAACTCTTAGACATATTGAAGGCTATTATCTCTCTTTTTAGATTGTTGCCGCATAGCTTGTCCATTATATGAGAACATTGGCTGCTGTCCCACAGAAAATCTGAAATAAAGATGAGCACTTTATTTAGAGTACAGGCATTTCCTCGAACCGCCCTGACCCCGTGAGCTGAGAGGGGTCATTACTGTTGACTACTTGGCAGCAGTTGGACCATTGTGAAGATATAGCTCATAACATCTATTGTATATTGGTTTCTCTTTTGCAGTCTCCAGTTATTAACTAGTGTGGAATTGATTAAGCCTGTTGGCTGGGAGCAAGTCTGGCTGGTGCATTGCCATAAGTGGGACACGGGGTGTGTGGGGAACCTTGAAAACATGGCATGGTGCAATAGGAGGAATGAGATTAGCATAAGGAAAACATGATGCGATGACCCTAAGGATGGGCAAATCTGTTAATTTGGTTTCTCATTTTTTTCATTCTCCACTTTTCCACATTTCTGCAGCAGTTTGTAATTGATTGGGGGGAGGGGAGAGAATCCTGACAATTTGCAAAGCGATTTCCCCACAATATAATGCATTTTATATGTCATTTTCACCAGGAGAGGCATTTTCTTGCACACCTTAACCTACTACATGCATTTTGGCACACGTTACTTGGCTGCAGAACTGCACTGCAAAATTCAGAGCAGTGCACATTTCAAATGAGGGTTTTATTTCTCTAAGTGTGAATTTCGTGGGCTCGCCTTTAAATCCGAACTTAAATGAAATTCTCACCATCCCTAGGCTACTGTAGTTATGCACATCATGTGCAACCTGAACTATTAGCAAATTGTAATAGGATTCTGACAACTAAACTCAGGATGAACTTACTTGGGAGTAAGCCTCTAAGTTAGGGTTTCCCAAACTTGGGTCTCCAGCTGTTTTTGGACTACAGTTTCCATCATCCTTGGCCACTGGTTCTGCTAGCTAGGGATGATGGGAACCCTGCTCTAAGTAGACACAATGAAGCTTGCACTGTAAATTATTAGATTTTAAATGCGTGCATTGGTATATAATTCCTGGAATTTATCTTTGCTGATGGGCTGCTAATATTCTTGCCAAGATATAATAGCATTATTAAGATGCCTGCGCAGAAATGACAACATATGTTTAGATACATGCACTCTAGTTCAGCTCATGAGACAAACTTTGAATTTAAGCATTACGAAAGGCTGAATGAATTGTGTGCTATAAGATGCTGTGCAGTGAAAAAGTCACACACAGAACCCATTTATAACATATATGGATATCATTTCATTTCCCCATATTAAAGAACTCAAATAATATATTTGAAGCATTCAAGGTTAAGGTCACTAGAATCAGGACTATCTTATACACAATGCAATAAAAAGTCTGGTTTGGTATACAGCATATAATTCCCTGTTCAACATTTTCCAGATTCTTATTCCTATTCCATATTGGCAAGTGGCCCTGATTATAAGGGTAGATTTCAAATTTCAGCAGCGTTTGAATCTAGAAAGTAAAAGAAAATGTTATTGATGCAGTGGAACCATTTTGAGCATTGACAGTAGGTCCTTACAACCAGTAAAGCTTGCTTTAGGTTTATGTGCATGGACCAAGAATGCACAGGGTTTACATTTGACCATTGGATTATTATTGTTGTTGTTGTTGTTGTTGTTGTTGTTGTTGTTGTTGTTGTTGTTATTATTATTATTATTTTTAAAAAATCACACCGGTTAGGTCACCTAAACCTTTCTTAGGTCTTCTCTTGCTATAAGGCCTGAAATCAGAAATTGTGATGGCAGTTTAATGACCTTGAGTTTAAACATTCAACAAGGATACTCTTTAGGTCACAGCATGAATGAAAACAAATAAAGCCATTGATACACTTCCTCTATCATGGGGCATACAGCCTTCCTCATTCTGTGGCTCTGTGGGTGTTTGCTGGTCCTTGGCAGTGGAAGGACACTTCTTTGCATTCTCAAACTCAGTGGTTGTCACCTATAGTGAAGTGAATGGCTAATAAAGTGGGACAGCATTGAGATCTTAACTAGTTTCTCCATCTTTGTTTATATCTAGGTCTTGCCGACTTGTTTGATTCAAAAGCAAAGCAGTGTGTAAAGAATAATTGCCTCATTTCAAACTGTTCCAAACCGGAGAGGCAACTAGACGCTCTGCAACCTTAATGACTGGAAATTCAAAACAATCTATCCTGACTTCTGGCCCCATTCCTTGGTTGAGAAGTAGATGCTTTCCATTTAATGGGCCTTCTTTAAAATTCATAGTCCCAAGTACACATTCACCTGCATGCCTTATTGGCCCTTTGTGAGAAGCCACCTAGAGTTCATCAGGTGCTTCAGTGCAAAGGTGGATTTCATAAATTTAGGAGTGGGGGAGATATATTAAAACCCAAGCATGGAATTCCTAAGAGAGAAGTTGCATCATATGCGTATTGGTAATGCATGAATATTAGTTTCAAGACAACAAGGGCAATCATCAAATGAGATTATATTTGGTTGAGGGTCCAGCCTAAGACTTTAGGGGGTCACCCTTTAGTCATCTGAACCAATGCCTTTTGGTAAGGACATAGCAAGCCACCTTCTAGCTTAGTTTTAATTGGTTGGAGTTGCTAGGGGAACCCAGTCAGATGGACAGCATATGATAATGATGATTATATTTCATATAGCCCTGTCTTCAGCTGAACAGCCATATCTCCAAATGGAGAAATGCTCTCTCTCCCCCCTCTCCCTCCCTCTCTCTCTCTTCACACACACTCACACACAAACAAATGGAAAAACGTACCTCACTCCCATCATGTCCATGTTAGGACAGGTCCTTAAAAACTTCTTCATACATGATCTGGAATTAGGAGTGAGCAACAGGCTGAACAACTTTACTGACTACACCCAATTGTTGCAAATGCTAAAAACAAACAAACAAACAAACAAACAAACAGTATTATGGGGCACTCCAAAAGGATCCTTCCATACGATGTGAATGGGGTTTAAAATGGCAAACACCATTCAGTGTAAGCAAGTGTAAAGTGATGCACATTGGGGCAAAATAATAACGATTTTCATATAGAAACACATTTCACATAGATCAGGGGTGGGGAACCTGTGGTCCTCCAGATGTTGTTGGGATTCAGAATGGCCAATGGTCAGGGAGGATGGTGGTTGTAGTCCAACAACATCAGTACTAATCCTTGCCTTACCTTTGTGGTCCTCCCGATATTGTTGTATTACAATTCCCATCAGCTCCATGCAGAATGTCAAATGGGCAGGGGAGATGGGAGTCATAGTCCAGTAACATTTGGAAAGTCAAAGTTTATCTGCCCTGCATAGTTGGTGAGAATGTAGAATATATAGCAAGAGGACTGGATAATTTCACTTGGAAAAATTGTTTCCTCCTACTGAGCAGAAATGTGGGAGATGCTCTCATTCTCAGTGATTTCTTCCTGTCAACGCCTCTCTCCTCCCTCTAAAGCTCTTTTGCTCTGGGCTTCATGCACTTTGTTTAAATGTGAATTATGTCAGATAATATTAACTGACCTAGAGTCAAACTTTCTCCATGGGAGGTTTTGGCTCAGACTTCATTAGAAAGGCAGAATCAACCACTGCAGGTGCAAAGGTTATCCAGTATCAAGGAATTATCTCAATTCACTCAAAAACGTACATAAATCTTCTTGCTGCTCTGGAAAAGGAGACAGTGTGAGTGGCCAAATGATTAAAAAAATGGTTTCTTAGTTGTGGCAGAGACAGAGGGGAAGTAAGAGTGTTGTCTGTGGCGAATTCTTGAAGACTGCAATCCTGTACGCATTAACGTGTCTGAGTAGAAACAATGAGAAATCGTGGCTTACCTATTGTTTTTCCTATTATTATTATTATTATTATTATTATTATTATTATTATTATTATAATACATTTTTCAAGATAATAGGTTTTTTAAAAAAATGAAAAATGAAAATACGTTGTTAATTATGCTGATGCTGCCAGTTTTCCTATGGAGTTAGTTTTTGTCAGATATACACCTGACCTTACTGATTCCCAGAAAGCAGGCACAAGCTTCCTAAGCAAAGTGGATATGCAGAATCTTGACTTCGTGAGACAGTTTCATGTAGACTGGCTAACCCACTTTTAATGAACAAAACCACTTTTGGTTCACTTTGGCTTTCAAAGGCTGGATTCAGTAGCTTGGAATTCACTGCATTCCTCTTCTTACTACTCTCCAGCTCATTATAACCTAGTAACTTCTCTTTCTCTCCCCCCCCCCCGCCCCAACTCCTTCAAATTGGCTAGGAAGGCATGCAAGTTTTACAACCAAAACAATCAATTTCAAACTGCCGAACCCAATCAGGGTAGGCTGAGAGTGAACCTTTTAAATTGAGTGTGAAATTGTGAGATGCAGCTCTCCCTTTCTTTCTTTTAGAAGGTGCAAGAGAAACATTTGCTTCCTCCTTTAGTAAGGAGGCATGGTTAATAGTCGTTCTGTTCCTATATAGACATTATGTGCTAACAAAACTATGCACGCCTGGTCCTGTAAGCAGGTTACAGCGGGTGGGGTGGGGTGGGGGGAAAACAAAGCAAAGGCCATCTGGCTGGATTATTTTGTATGTATAATGTCCAGATACTAATGCTTAATGCACTTGTAAATGTACGTTGTGTCTCTCCAAGGGTCTGATTTTAATTTGGGTAATATTCCCGTTAATAATAACATCTAATTACAACATCCATTAAAAGTTAGTAACATTAATTTAACAGGGGGGGAAATCTAATAGAGTTCTTGGAGTGGTACTGGCATCTTTCCATTAAATTAATGTTACAAACTTTTAAAAGGATGTCTTAAATAGACATCGTTAGTGGTGGGAATATTAAAGAAATTAAATCAGGCCTTTAATATGAGGTGGAAGTCTATTTATGAATCCACAGCAAGGTGTCTGCTGTGCTTTCCCACCCATTTAAACCCTCTAACAGGAAGCCTAAGGCTGTGCAAATTTTGCAGCATCCAGTATTTCCTGCCAGTAAAGGTCTAACTAGCTCTGCCATTTTTGTGAGGAACGGTAGTGTGAAAATGGAATTGTTACAAGTATATGAGAGGGGGGATTCCTTTATATTGATGAATTGTTGAAGGATACAAACAGGGCAATTCAAACAATGATGGTGGAGTTGTGGATTCTTTAACCCCACTCTGTCCTGAATCTTCCAGTATCTTCATTGGATGTGTCAGGTAGCAGAGCAACCAAGCCCCACGGCAGGTTGCCAGGAATGGACAAGACAAAGGAAGGTCATTACCATCTGCTTTTATTCAATATTCACAGAGAGAGGCTTGGGAATGTGGCCTCTCGGAATAATGGCGTTGCTCCGAGTGAGTCTCCACCCCCTCCCTTCATGCGACTTCACTACAGGTGCTGAGATGTGCCCTCTGCCTCTGAGCTCTCTGCTCTCCTACTTTTAATGCCTGCTGGGTTCTGGGAGAGGGGGTGTTCCTGAATGCTTTCTAAAGACACTGTGTCCGTCAGCTGTGTCCCCCCCGGTGCTTCTTCTTCCTCCTCTCCCATTATTTCCCAGCTCTCCCCCTCATCTGCCTCTGAGCTGTGATCTCCCTCTAACCCCTGTTGTAATTCTGAACTGTCTTCTTCTTCTCTGGAATGGTCAGGCTGGGGAGGCAGTCTCCACCATTCCTCCTCTGCCCAGTCCCTGACACCATGTTTCCTCCTGTGGGTGGACATTTTCCTCCACTGTGGGAAGAGGGAGTATCTGAAAAATCTGATGGCTCCTTTGACGCCCTCTCAGGGATTATACAATTCCTAAATAAATAAATAAATAAATATTTACATTTGCGCAAGTGTGGGGCAGGCCTCAACTTCCCAGCGACTTATCTTATCTCCTCTAACACATTCTTTTTTCTTTTTTAAAAAAGAATAGCAATGAAAAGGCATTTAGCTCTTCCAAAATACGGATTGGTTCAATCAATGAGGATAAGCTACCATTAATTAGTTTGATCTATGTTAATAACTTTATTTTGAAGGGATTGTGAGGAGAAATCACAGGGCTGGCAGGAGCAAGAGAGAACGGAAGGCAATTCCCCTCCTGTTCTCAATAATATATCCTGCAGGAGACCACTGGATCAGCAGTTCAATACAAGAGAGCCACCTGGAATCAATTCACCATTATTTCCACAAGAAAATTTATATCCCTATTTGTATAAAACGAGTAAACAGGAAAACAATATCGAAGCAGCCATCTATAAACATGAAATGTCTCTATAAATATGAATGTATAAAAAAATGTTGTTCAGATAATTTCGCCCCTATTCTATGCACCAGGGATGGGGAATGTGTGGCCCACCAGGTGTTGAAATACAGCTCCCTTCATGTCTGACCACTGACTATGGTGGCAGTGGCTCATGGGATTTGTAGCCCTACAAAATCAGGAGGGGGGTAGGTTCCCCACTACCCCCTATACACTATTTAAAAATGCCTGCCTGCCTATCTGTTAACACTATCACATCTTTAAGTTGTGTGACTGGCCATGACTTCAGGTAAAAGCGGAAAGGGGAGCTCCATCTTCATTCATAGGCAGTAGTCACTTACCTCTTGGTGCTCTGTACTGTATGTTCTATTACCCAAGGAACATTTTGATTTCCCTTCTGCAGTGGGGAAGAGACTTGTATGTGTAACTGCTTAATGTATGGTACAGTTGCATGTGACCTAGACATCTAGATCCCACCAACACCATACATTCAAAGCACTCTTAAACCACTTTAACTGGTGGAGGTTGGTGGGGGCAGCGCCCCATTTGCTCCAATGGACACCCACTCCACTGGCAGGATGTAGCAGAATCAGCAATGAGTTCAGAGGCACATGGAACCATTGGGTAACTTGACCGTCTGTATGCTGCTTCTTTGACACCACTGCATTTTGGTCAGATGCATGATATGGAAGAGGATGAAGGGGAAAGAGAGGTGATTTTTCTCTCAATGGACTCCAACTCTCTTCTCGCTCCTAACAACAATACTAAAATTGTACCAGATTAGTCAAACAAGGAGTCTGTGCTGAGCAAAAGGTTTTGGGTGGGTGGGAGGATCACGGCCTGTTTCTAGGTATCTGAAGTTTCCGAAATCGGCTGGTTTTATTTCACATGAGCATTCCCCCCCCCCCCCCCGCAGTGAGTTGACTTTTTCCAAAACGTTTTGCTTCCTGGTAAGAACAAGATGGAACCCAACCATTCCACATGTAGAATCCAACTGAACTGGCCAATGAATCTTCCTTCAACACTGGAGATGGGCCAGCTTTCTTCGCCACACCTTGGGGTAGCAAGTTAACTTAGGGGGGCAAGCTAGCTTAGGTAACTCTGCAGCAATGGTGTGGAGCTATCCCCTTGTCTCTCAGTATCTTCTGCCTGTCACTCTCTCATGGAGGTCTGGCCCTGCCTTTTCCAGTAACCTTTTGGTTCCTGTCTTCAGATTATTATAAGGTTTATTATATAATGATTTTGACTAGCACAAATTTGGCAGAACTAAACCAGGCCTGATTTTTGAAATTTGCTAGACCAGTCTTGTACGCTTAACACAAGATGAATTGACTAATTTTGCATGTAGGTTTGTTGACAAATTATGAGTTTTCCTCCAGGTGGAAAAACAGAATCCATCTGAGGGGGTTGACGGAAGGACATCTTGTTGATCAATCAACACTTCTTAAGAAATAAATCATACATAAACTGGAGAAGTAAAAATAAAATGCAAGGATTTCAAACAGTTTTCTTGAATTCCAATTCAAAAGGAGTTCTGCTTTGGCAATTACTGAATTGTATTAATCATTGTTTATACGAAAACTTTTATTTTGACAGGACTCCTTCACAAAAACAAAAGCTATGTTTCTGAGCTTGTATTCAATATTATCAGTCACCACATCATTGTCATGTGATAATTTTTTTTAAAGAGCAGCTTCTTGTGGTGTTTTGGAAGGTAAATTCAGCTTTTACAGGAAAACTGACTCTTTTAAGAAAGAAGGTGGATGTATATTATATATGAAAAAGAGCCACGAGGTTTTCTGTCATATTAATACTATGTTTGTGGTGCTGATCAAGAATAGCGCTGTTCAAACAATTACTTTCATTCTTGTCAAACTTCAAAACAGTTTTTACATTTTATAGGTTTTTTAAAAATAAAAAAGGAAAAGGAAATGGAGCACAGGCATGACATTTCTGAAAAGCAGCATTCAATGCAGCAGCACATAGCAATTATAGGTGCATTTATTGTTATACTATTTCAGCACCGGCGCGTCACGTGGAAAGTCTCACCAGCCTTCCAAAAGACAACACTAGCAGCCACATCAGGGTTAAAATATTAAGAGATCAGTCTCCTAGGCCTCTAACCCAGTACGGATTGAAATACTGGACATATTTGGCTCAGGACAGAAGTTGTTTATGTGTAAAAGGTGCAGATGCATTTAACGTATCTCAGCTTCATCTTTAAAATAGTAGCTATTGGTGGCAGAAGGAGAGGCAATCATGATGGGAACTGTGACTTTATCCCTGTGCCACAGTCCCACTGAAAATAATTCCTGCAAAGCAACTGGGGATGAAGGAGCCCCTATTATCCAATAGCAGCTTAGTTCCTAGGTGGAGAATGCAGTGGCAGAATGAGAGATGTAGTGCTATGTGGGATTCTACTCGACACAGTTGGAAATATCTCCAGTGAACATACATACAATTGTACTGGCAATCTCATGGCAAAAACCTCTTGATTTGCTATATATTCACCTTATATCTAGAAAATAAAGGGCATGATCCTGCCAAAGTGAAGTACTCCTAAGCCCTATTGATTTCAGTGGAAGAGTTAAGCAGATTTATTCAAATCAATGGGACTTATAAGAGCTTAACTGAGGCTGGATCATGTCCTCTAAGTCATTATAATTCCATTTAATTAGGGAAATAGCTCTTATATGAAAATATGAATTCCTGCTTCATCCTCCCCCTCCCCTCATAGTTTTGCTGAAATGCTTTATGTAACTTTCCAATTTTTAAAAAAATAATCATTTCATCTTTGTTTGTTTCTTGAATGCTCTCAGAAAGGTCATTGGGGGCACATTGGTGGTAAAGGAAGATATAAACAGTCATCTCAGAGCATTGCAAATCAATCATAATTAACACTCAAGATTTACTTCCTGCATACAAAGCCTCTGGAGAAAAAGATTACCAAAGAGAAAGGGAGGAGGAGAAGGGGAAAAAAAGAACAATCAGCTGACAGTGTGCAAATAGAGAAGAAAAATAAAAATAAAATGCAGGCCCATCTTTTTGACATCCGAACTTGCTTTCGAAAAGCATTGTCAGTTTAAGGGAGAAATGCAAAAGAAGAAGAAGAAGAAGAGTTTGGATTTGATATCCCGCTTTTCACTACCCAAAGGAGTCTCAAAGCGGCTAACATTCTCCTTTCCCTTCCTCCCCCACAACAAACACTCTGTGAGGTGAGTGGGGCTGAGAGACTTCAGAGAAGTGTGACTAGCCCAAGGTCACCCAGCAGCTGCATGTGGAGGAGTGGAGACGCGAACCCGGTTCCCCAGATAATGATTCTACCGCTCTTAACCACTACACCACACTGACTCTCCAGTGAGGTTTCCATGAGAGGTATTTGTCTTCTGCCAAAAAAAAAGGTTTCCATGAGATGTATTTGTCTTCTGCCAAAAAACAATATATATGTCTTCTCATTCAGAGTTTTCATCAACTAAATGGGCTTAACATAGCACATGCAGAGATGTTTGGGCCACAGGGATGTAGCCCTTTGGACTGAATTTTCATCCATCGGTTGGATCCAGTCCCCTCCCCCCTCATTCCTCTGGGGTTCCTTCCAAGAATATGCAGCAATAGGTGTTAGACTGGCCACCAACGGCTATAAGCCATGGTGGCTCAACGCTACTGTCAAGATCAGAGCCAGCATATGACTCTGAATACCAGCTGTAGGGAAACAACAGCTGGAGAAGGCTATTGCTTTCATGCCTTGTTGTTGTGCATCTAGCCAACTACTGCTGGAAACAGAATACATTGTCCTGTGGTCAGATCCATCCAGGCTCTTATTGGCTGTAAAATCTCGCCAGTAGCACCTATTTTCTGACACAGTTCCCCATGCATAGGAAGATAAGCACAGTAAGAGTCTGACCAGAAGATAATAGCTAAAGCTCACAACTAAGCAATCATGTATTGGTTTAGGCTGGAAAAATATAAAGTAGAACAGGTCTACAAGCACCACTCAGCAAGACATGCAACTTCTACGCCACATTTGTAGAAGTACCTGTAAGTTACTATTTTCAGGGAGAAGAGCTTGTTGTTGTTTCACTGGGTCTTAAGTCTCCCACTTCTGGGTAAGAAGAACATTTTGATTTAGAATAAAAGTACTTTCAAAAACTGAGCTTTCTTTGAAACTTCCACCATGGAAACTTCCACCACTGATTTACATGTTAGCAATGCTTTTTATTGGGAACCTATTCTCCAGTTAATTCACGAAAATGAGTTCTTTCCCTTCTTAAACTTACATTTTGCAAAACGTACATGGGAACGTAGCAGCTGTTAAGTACCTTGCAGCAAAGATGCAGCACAATAATTAAGTAAAGTTTGGTGCCAGCAGCAGAATTAATGTTCCCCTTATAATAGATATCAGGATCTACGCTTGATCTTCTGTTGCCAAGTCTTTTCATGAGTGTATGCAGCAATCACACTGCGGACTGTTCTCAGAATCTGACCCTGGTTCATCTTGAATTCCACCAAAAACCACATTTACTATGTAACAAAGCCAATACGTGATAGCCAATTTAAATGCAATTTAAACACTATTATGGGGGTGAAGCATAATTAATTTTAAAATCATATTTAAGTGGTTTTTAGTTTGTGATCTCCTGCCTCATTTAACGTAAAAAGAACATCACTAAATCATTTACTTTGCTCATAAGGGAGGCTTACTTTCTGTTCCAGTGTTTAGCATTTTTATTTCCTGACTATTTTTTTTTAAAAAAAAACAAAACCAGGAGATTTTCCTCTCTTGCTGTGATTATATTGTGAACTGTTTAAAAAGCCTTTGCTCACAAAAGAATCTCTGCAGCTGCTCTGACTGACTTCCATTTAGTAGGTGTGTCAAATATCTTCAGATTGAGACATGACAAATGAAACTACTATTTCCTGAGGGTGGAGGAAAAAGAAGTGTCCATAAACATTTTCTAACTGAAGAAAAGTATTCAAATTCTGAATATTTGAATACTTTTTCTTTTCACTGAATTTTCCTGGTTATGCCAGCATTCCCTTTACAGTTACACATGCAAATGCACTATTTCTATCTATGTTCAAACACCTCCAACTAATTCATGGCCTTATTTTACACCTCCATACATACACATCCTATAATCAGATGTCCGCCATAGTCTATCTCCTTCCCTGCTCACCACATTCAAAGGCTGAGCTGAGCACAGCAACAATGTTCTGAATGAGGGATGCTCCAAGGGCAATTCCACACATTAGGCAAAGGCCAATCAATATTTTCCACCAAGTTTACAAGCAACAATGGTTTCCAGATAGGGATGCGGGAGAAATAAGACTTTGGATTGCTGACCAATATGACGTTCCTACCTTCAGCAGGCTCTGCTGCTCACCTGCTCTGCCTTGGAAGAGATTCGAGGTCTCTCCCAGTGGAAAGGTTTCAGCAGATCACATGGGCAAAAGTTCCCAATGGAAGAAGACAATACAGCCATTGGTAATGTCTGCTCCACCTCTTCTTCTCATGCTACATCTGCATGACATAGTTGCAAACATAGATGTCACATTTACACTTTAGAAGTTCATGTGTAGACTTAAAAGTTGTGAAGGCGCTCTTATCTGTGCAGAGACCTCTCATTTGTGAAGCTTTCAGGTGCTCCCATAGAAAGGATATTTTTATTAATATGTATAGGCGGGCCATTGGTTGGTTGGTTGATTATTATTATTATTATTTGCATAGGTTCTACTAAGGTTCTACTACCATTTCACCAATATATGTGGGACTTTGAACTTTTTTTTAAGGAGGGTCAAAACCAAATCTCAAGACACAAATTGGTCAGGCTATCTATAACCCTGAACATAAAAAAAAACCAGCACAACAAATATGCATTGGGAAACCCCCAAGCCCTCCATGTTGTCTATAAAAAAACAAGTTAGACAACATGGGGATGATGTCATCTGTCCTAATGCGATACAACAGACACGACAGCATCTGGCTCTTAAGCTGTGGTGAGTCATCAAAACACTTAAGAATGTGCTTAACTTTAATTTACGATGAACATTTTGACTTGAGTGGGTGTTACACAGGACTACGTGAATATTAACAGAGTAATCCAAGAGCTTTTGGTGGATAGGGGCTATGATGTCGACAGTGATTAACGCAAGTGGAGAAGGATAAGAGTTGCGAAGAAGGGAATTATATTTTATCACTCGATGAGAAGGAAAATTATTACAGTGATAAAATAATTATACATCTATAGCTGCATAGAGAGGAACAGGGAAGCAGTGAAAAAAATAATAATGTATGTAATTAACTTTTCAGTTGTAGAAACTTATTACTAAAGACAGTGTGCATATTGGAGTTAAATGCTGGCATAGAACCAAATGGGAATTGCAGTGCAGGGTATTTGCTGAGCGTCCACCCAGCTGTGCAGGCTTCAGGCAGAGGCTGTTGTGTGAAAGCTGACACCAGGCACACTTCTCTGCAGACCTTGGATTTTCATATGCTGCTGGGAGAGGAGCTTTGGAGCATTTGCAGTCCCAGAAGATGGCACTTGCCTAGGGAAATGAGTGCGCAAATCTGCTACCACTCTGGCATTGATTTGGAAAATAGGCCCTAGAATTTCCATAAGTAATGTTTCATGCACCCCAATCCCCAAGCAGTGAGAGATTCCAGGGGTGCCTGTACTTACCCATGGGTTTGGTTTCCTTGAAAGGAAGGTCAATGGAGACTGTGGGGTCTTTAGGATATACGATTTTATCTATACTTGAGCATTGGATGGGAAGTCTCAAAGCACATTTCATGCAGCCCAATCTCCAAGCAGTGAGAGATTCCAGGGGTTCCCAAACTTACCCATGGGTTTGGTTTCCTTGAAAGGAAGGTCAATGGAGACTGTGGGGTCTTTAGGATATACGGTTTTATCTATACTTGAGCATTGGATGGGAAGTCTCAAAGCATGAACACTGCAACAGATCTTGCCTCCCCATTAGATTCTTTGGGTAACCCACCAAAGCCATAGCTTTGGATTTGAGCCAAAGAGAAAGGCATGCCTCTCTGCGTCTCCTCCTGCCCCAGCATCAGACAAGATGGCCCAGAAGGGAATGTAGCCTTTGGGCTTAAAAAGGTTCCTACCCCTGTCCGAGAGGCTACCCCAAATATAGCTTTAAGAAGGGGGGTTGGATGTCTTAGTCAACTGAGTCAAGCTGGAACTGGCTGGATCTTGCCAGAAAGATGGTTAAGTAAAAAATAACAACACCCCAGACCCCTTCATGAACACCATGCTAAACACTAGTATAACAGTGGGAAGGCTGCTGATCTTGGGGAGATTCCAGACCTCATTGCCAAAGTGTGAACGTTAGTGAAGCTTTATTTCTCTTAAAATCTCAAAGATGTTTTGTAGGTTTGAGGGAAATAGATAATAATTTTTCGTTAAAATTTATCTCACTTTTGTATTCTGGGTTATTTGGCATGTCATTCCAGCGGATCCCATAGAACTGGCTGCCTTATTTATAATGTTGAAGAATTGCCCTGGTTTTCCTTTGTCATATTTTTGTAGGGATGAACCACAATTAGCTCTCTCTCCCTCCCCCTCTCTCTCTGTCTCTGCTCACATAAAATTACAACAGTGGTAATGTCCTCAAATCTAACTGCACTATAACCTATGCAAAACCACTTTTTAAATCTGCTGTATATTTTTTCACCTTGCATATGAGCATAACTTTTTTTTAAAAAACAACAACAATACCCTCCAATTTTATGGAATTCTATCCAAAAACTATCCAGCCTCTTTTCTGTCCATTTTCTGAATTGAGCAGGCTGGAATTGTGTGCAAAAATAAGCTACAGTGAGGAATGGTCTTAGTGGGGAATAGTTTCAGATAACTTCCTTTCTTCCCCCGAAAAGGGGCCCTTGCTGAAAATCCTCTCAGATGCTATAATAAAAGCTTTTCCACCATTCTTCTCAAGAAGAATATATATTTTACCCTTCTCAAGATGAAAAGCCCAAAGAGCTGAAGAACTAAGAAATGTTGACTAGGAGGCCAGTGACAGCAGTCACCTAAGATCCTTTCAAATATGCTTTCAAGCAGAAATATTTAATCTCCTCCATTCCCCCCCACCAGTGTGAACGATTTCCCCTCCCCAACTTCAGGTATCAAAACAAAGTTATTGAAATGCATATAAATTTGATCTGTGGCCTCTCAGGGTCAAATATACACTGGGCACCCTTTGGAGAGTTCAGGTGGTCGTTTTCCACACACTAGGTCATCAATCACAGCAATAAGCACCAGGACAAACGGGAAAAGACAGTGGTACAGATTGTTTAAGGCCTGGACAGCTGGTCCTCTTCAGGAGTCGTCTTTATAAGATTTCGGCTTTTGGCCTTCCATGTTAAAATAAGGAATTAAATTCAGTTGTTAGACACCATAGCACACCCCTGTGTCTATTCGCTTTAGCAGACAATACAGATAGGCTATAGACCCTGCCCCCTGCTCTGACACTTAAGGTCACATCTTCTCAATTATAAGGGACCCTGGAAGATACCTAACATTTGTGGTTTTTCATTTCAGACCATTTTTCCTCCTGATCTTGATCTGTCAATAATTGATTTTTTTGTGGTAGAAAAGGACAAAGAGGATACGGAACTCAGGAAGAGAATAGCTAAGATCAACATTACAAAGGGTGGTTTCTAGACAGAGAAAGGGATTACGGTGGGGGGGGGGAGGGGTGGCAGCACAAATGAGATCCCCCATTACTAAATGGTGGTGCGTCTGTGTAGGCATATCTATATAATATATCCCAAGCAAGCCCATGCATCATAGATTTAGGTGTTTTGCCAATATAGCGGTTTGAATTTGAACATTATGTTGCTTGTGCTTATTTTTCAAGTAATGCGGAGTGACTGTGGTTAAGCCCATCAGCTGAATAAGACAATTTGGTTGGTAGGGGAAAAAAAGAATTAAATCATTCAGGAACTCACCAAGACACATGAGAAAACTGACAACCTTATCCACTCCCAGTAAGTTATAATTAGGAATTAGTGCTAAATCAAACTGTTCACTGCAGCTTGATTTTGTGTGTTGGCAAAAACACACACACACAAAAACAAACACCACAAACACACATACCATCAAAAATCTATTATTGACTTAATAGTCTTCCTTTTCATTGAGGATGTGAACAGGATGGAAGCAGGAACAGAATTTTGCTGGCTCATGTGACTTGTTCTCCTATAACTAGTGTTATCAAAAGGGGTTCTTTCTTTCTTTCTTTCTTTCTTTCTTTCTTTCTTTCTTTCTTTCTTTCTTTCTTTCTTTCTTTCTTTCTCTCTCTCTCTCTCTCTCTCTCTCTCTCTCTCTCTTTCTCTCTTTCCCTTTTCTCTATAAAAAATGGAGAGCATTTGGCTGATGTCAGGCCTTACTTACAAGTAACTACAGCAACTTATGTTTTCATGGCATGTGGACCCACATTGTATCCTATGCCAACATTTTCCCAGTACGGACCCATGCCATTCACCTAGCTCATATATTTCCTGTATTTAGTCCAGAGATAGGAAATCTCTAGCCTTCCAAAAGTCACTGGACTCCAACTTTCTTTAGTCCTAGCCAGCATGTCCAGTGGTAAAAAATATGGCCATCAACACTGGGAAGACCAGGGGTTGCCCATCCCCGATTTAGACTTTTTCAGATTGGCTGATAAAGCAGATAATAAGTAAGGCAAATCCCAGCCAGAGATGAACTGGTCCCTCTTTTGTTGTATATACTGTAAATAAAAAAAGGTTTAAAAATTTAACCAGTTTATGTTGCGGTATGTACTTGCTAAAAATGTAACATTTCAAGCTGAGCTTTAATTTGAAGACAAGCAACTCATCTATGGGACTATAGAATTCATCTTGTTTTTAGAAGACACTTGGCTGCTTTAAACATTACCATTTTATAAGGTACACCAACTCTGTCCTCATAACTACTGAGGAATTGCCATTACGGGACCTAATAATGTCAGCTGCCTTTCAAGGATCCATTCATCTGCTCATCTTCACATGCTATATAATGTCCCATCATCAGTCAGAAATGCCCATCTCTGCATTCTGCATAGGACAAACATGCCAGTCCCTATGGAAAAGAATCGATTGACACAAATCTGACAGCAGAATTGAAAATCTTCAGAAACCAGGAGAACAGTTCAATCTACCAGGACACTCAGCTATTGACGTTAAGGCAACCATACTGGAACAAAATAATTTCAAAGTGAGGCTCCAATGTAAGTGGCTGGATTACAATTCAATGAGAAGTTCAATTCTGTTCATTTGGGTCTGACTAGAAATAATGGTTTCCTGCCCCACTACATATTTTAACCAAGTAGTACCAAGTATCTTTTCTAAAAAATTACCTCTCACTGCTGTTGTAAAAGGTGCTTGTTCTACGTGCATTTTAACTCTAATTGAATTGTCACGGTACTTTTTACATTTTATTTCCCTGCAATCTCACTTCTTACCTTCCCACACCATCCATGTGTAGTGTATATACCTGCAAAGTAGGTTTACACTTCATGCATCTGATTCAAAGTCTACTCTAGCCCACAAAAGCTCGCACCATTATCTGTTTGGGTAGTCTTTAAGGTGCTACCAGACTCAATGTCATGGGTGAAGTGACCCTTAGCTGTGACTCACGGGGACCAATAAGGGTTCACCTCTCTTTTCTGTATTATATGTGATGGGCCTGAGCACAGACTAATCCCTTCCTCTGTGCCCTCCATTTCCCTTCCTCCCATCCCCAAAACTGAAACCGTAATGCTCCCTGTCTGAACTGCTCTCAGTCATAGGCTTCAGCATTCTGTAAGTGCTTGAAGGTCACAGTTTCTCTGGGCGTTTGTTGGTGTGGGTTTTTTTTCAACTTTTAACTTGAATTCACTAATGTGTGTCTCTTCATGTACCTGGGGAGAGGAATACTGCTGCACAAGTATTTTTGTTCTTGACTCATTTTGAGAAATTCAGACTCTTTATCAAGGGATTTTCTTCCATGCTTCTTGGAAAACTGCTTGAGGCAAGAAGGAAATCCCTTGCTAAAGAGATTAAATTTATTGAAACGCGTCAGGAACAAAAATAGAATCATAGAATCATAGAGTTGGAAGAGACCACAAGGGCTATCCAGTCCAACCCCCTGCCAAGCAGGAAACACCATCAAAGCATTCCTGACAGATGGCTGTCAAGCCTCTGCTTAAAGAGGTGCCACATGAGTGCCCTGAGTTATGTAGAAACAATCTTATTTTTAGGTGGCCCCACTTCACTTATAAACTGATAAGCATTTGACCAACTAAGTTCACTGTCAGAAGGAACAATTGGCTTAGTTGAGTCATAACTTGGGCTCTGCAGGCATCATGCTGTTTGATCTATGCATTGCTTCTGGTGCAAAGTAATCTGGGTTGACCAGGCTAGTGAGTGGATAGTTCTCACTTGGAGCCGGTGGATTGGAATGGTTTATGTTTTATGGTGCTATAATTCCATGATACCAGAAGATGCATAGGTAGCTGCATGAAACTATCATCTGGTCACTAATGTTCATTGATGAGGGCAAAGTGCTTGAGAAGGTGGTGGCGGGACAATTTCAGGGATGCTTGACCATGGTGTCCTTCTGGACAGCTATAAGCCCAAGGCACTGCATTTCAGAATAAAGACTTTGGTGACTGTTATTTGGCCCCATAGGAATTAACCTGTGGGGTTCCACAGTGTTTCACCTTGCCACTCATTCTGTTTCAAACCTCTATGAAACCATTGGGAGTTGTCATCAGGGGATTTGGGTGAGGTGTCATCAATATACTGATGACCCTCAGCTGTATAAATCTGTACCATTGGCAACAGGAGAGGCAGTGTAGAATCTGAATCCATGTATGTAGGTAGTAATGGACCAAATATGGCTCAGCAAATCGAAGCTAAACCCAGACAAGATGGAAGTGTTGTGAGTGGTTTCTATGTCTGGGGGTTTGGTAGAAGCACCTGTTCTGAATGGGGTCTCCCCCTGGCAAAGGATCAAGTACTTAGATTGGAGGTGCTCCAAACAAACCATCATTGGAAGCCCAAGTGGCCTCAGTGGCTATGCCTGGGTTTGACAGTGGGCCGAGAGCTGAATGGTTTCAATTGAAGATGCTTGGGGTCATCTTTAAAGCCCGAATGGCCTGAGTTCCTAATATCTGAGAGAACATGGTTGCTATCTGGGTAGAGTGAAGTACATAGCATGGTTGCCTGGGGAAGGACATTTTTGGTGGTGGCTCTGTGTCTGTGAAATTCCCACCCCATTAAGGTGCACCTGGTTTCTTCATGATGCTCTTTTAGAACATAAGTCAAGGTGCATCTTATTCAGCAGGAAATGGGAATAAGGGTGGGGAAAATAATTTTTCATTTTTTTATGCCCAGGTTTATATGAAATTTATGAACAATTTAATGCTGCTTTGTTCTTCTAGGGTTGTGGAATTGTTTTTATTACATTTGATTTTTATTCTGTTCTAGGGTTATATATATATATATTTTATTAATGTAAACTGCTCTGGGGCTTACTGGTAAAGGGTTTAGGTTAGGTAAAGCTCTTAAGTAAATAAAAAGGATAAGTTGAAAAGTAAAATCACTTTATTAAGGCTAAGTTATAACTCTTTTTACCACATTCCCAGAAGATGGAACCTTTTCTGTAGACACAAGTTAACTTCCTTAGTGTTCATCACCATGGAGGACAATATTCATCCCTGAGCAAAGAGTCCCTACAGGCCCTTTTCAATTTAATTCTTTCCTCCTAAATTAAGACTTGTGATGGAGGTATATAGGCCTTTGCTTGGGGCTGAATATCACCCAGCGAGAGAACATATCATTATGAAAGGAAGTGAGGCAAAGAGAGGCCCCCAAACAGCTCTTAAGTGCTTCTCCCCACCCCTAAATTGAAAGCGTCTGGAAAAGCAAAGAACAATAAAAGGAAATAATCCCCATTTCAATAATCGTTGTTGCTCTAATTGCTTCTGTGTACCCCAAACACAGAGAAAGGAAGGAGCCGGGACAAACCTGAAGCATATAAAAGGTAAAAAGGAAAGCACACAGCTATAGGTAGTTTGGGTTGCATGGTTCAGTAGACAGGGTGTTAAATCAGGACCAGACACTGTTTCACTTCCAGCTTAGAAGTGATTCCTGGGTTGCACCACACACACCATCTTTATATTATTATCTGTAGAAAGAGAACTTCTATCTTGCCCATAAAATGGGAGCAATTATGACACTTCTCTGAGGATTGCTGCATAGAGAAGGAGGACTGGGGTTTCACATTGCTAAGTTCTTGATATTAAAATACTGAAAGGGCATGTGGCATTTCCAAAGAGCCTGGTGATTGTTGCAACCTGCATGGCAGGCAGGAAATACATCATCATCATCATCATCATCATCATCATCATCATCAACAACAACAACAGAAGTGTATTATGCCCATAAAGGCCAAATGAATGAATGAATGAATGAATGAATGAATAGAAATATCTCATTCAAAGGCCTTTCTAAAAAGAACTTAGCACAATTCAAAGTGTTGGTGCTGACCTTTAAAGCCCTAAACAGCCTCAGCCCAGTATACCTGAAGGAGTGTCTCCACCTCCATCGTTCTGCCCAGACACTGAGATCCAGCACCAAGGGCCTTATGGTGGTTCCCTCACTGTGAGAAGTGAAGTTACAGGGAACCACGCAGAGGGCCTTCTCAGTAGTGGCACCCGCCCTGTGGAACACATAATAATAATAATAATAATAATAATAATAATAATAATAATAATAATAATATATTATTTATACCCTGCCCATCTGGCTGGGTTTCCCCAGCCACTCTGGGCGGCTTCCAACAGAATGTTAAAATACAATAATCTATTAAACATTAAAAGCTTCCCTAAACAGCTTTCAGATGTCTTCTAAAAGTCTAGTAGTTGTTTTTCTCTTTGACATCTGCTGGGAGGGCGTTCCACAGGGCGGGTGCCACTACTGATGTCAAAGAGATAAACAACTATCTGACATTTAGAAGACATCTAAAGGCAGCCCTGTTTAGGGAAGTTTTTAATGACTGGTGTTTTAATGCATTTTTAATCTCTGTTGGAAGCCACCCAGAGTGGCTGGGGAAACCCAGCCAGATGGGCGAGGTACAAATAATAATATGTTGTTGTTGTTGTTGTTGTTGTTGTTGTTGTTGTTGTTGTTGTTGTTACTGAAGTTACAACACCTAAGGCTATGATCCATGCTTAAAATTAGGGCAGCAGAGAAATATAGATTTCTGAGCCCCACCTATATGAGACAAGTGTTACAAATCCTGAATTCTTTTCTAAGCAAAAATCCAAGCCAATAAACATTCCCTTCCATTATCCACCCATTAGGGTTGTCATATTTCAAAAAGTGAAAATCTGGACGCAAAACTTCCAATTCCTGCCTGGACACTGCTTCCAACCACAGTACTCTGGTATGTATGGTAAATTCTGGACGTATGGCAATCCTACTACCCATCGATCCAAGCCAGCACCCAAATTACACCTCCTAGATCCATTGTACTTATGAACTCAGGAAGGTACCTTATACTGAGCAGCTTGTTGGCCCATGCAACCGTCAGTATTGTGAACACTGAGTGGAAGTGAGGATCTTCATGCACTGAAGCAGTAGAAGTGTTTTCCCACTTTGCTTTATCCCACCTGCTGCTTCTGGAGCAGCAGTATTGTTATTGGGTGGGAATTTGGGTGTGTGGGAGGGAGATTTGAGGGGAAGGGGTATGGACCCATTGCATATGGGAAATGAAATGGAATGGGTGCCTGACTCAGGTTGTCTTGGATTACAATGAGTTATTTCCCCATACTGGGGGAAACTGAATCAAAGCTATTGTGATTCAAACCTGAGGGAGCCTTCCCACTATCACACTCAATCACCCTGAGTAAGGAGATGGTTTGAGAGACACACATTTCACATTTATTTATCAGTGCCTTTCAGGTCATCTTCCTTCACATGGCACTTTACGCATTCACATAACAACAGACAATATTTTCGCATGTCTTTTTTATGAATCCAGATGAGTGCTCGGGGATTAGAACGAAATGCTTCTAGGAATTCCTGCTCCCCCTTAGGCCCTTTGTTTTTCTAGCCTGCAGGATAGAACTGGAAAAAAGACATCTACTACCTCTAACTTTCAAGGTGCAATTTAGCTTCTGATTTTCAGTAGACATGCATCAGATTCAGCATCGAATCTATCCTCTGGTGGTGTGCTATGTTCTGATTAGACGAGTCTTCCCCAATCTGGTGCCTTTCAGATGTTTTGGATTACAACTCCCATCCATTGTGGTCTGGGTGTTGCGGTCATAAAAATCTACAGAGCAGCAGGTTGGAGAAGGTTGGAGAAGACCAACTATCAGTTAAGAACCCCCTCCCCCAGTCTAACAAAGCATAGAGGTAAATGATAGGGGTGCTTTACTGGACAATTTCACCATTCTTAAACTTTCTATACATTTTTTGTTTTTTGTTTTTTTTAACACTAGAAAAAGTTTGTTTCAGAGAAAATAGCTGTTGTAGCTGAAGATCACTCAATATGGTGACATGGAGAGCCTGTGTGTGGGGGTGGGGGTGGGAAACTTTGAGTGCCAGAAGTGGATCTTCAACAACTTCAAGGTTGGTGGGTAGCTTGCAGAGTCCAAATCCAACACCTGTGTGGCAGTTTTGCCTATGCTGCCCCTGTTCCCTATGCGGAGCTTGCCAAGTTCCCAGCTGCTTTGTTTCAGGTGGGTTATGAGAAGCAGTTGAAAAAGGAGATGATCCATAACACAATTTACCAGGTGTTGTAGACTCAAGACATTTTCCAAGTGTTCGTTTTGTTACAATAAACTTCAGTGAGGCACAAACAGAGAGACGTGGATGTTGCATTTCCAGATATCTGGAACATTAATGTTTTTAACCCAACTGAACTTGTATCTTGTTTTTTCCTCCATGGAGTGCAAGGCAGTGTGCATTGGGGGGTCTCCATCTAGAGACTGATTAGACAATGACCTACTTACCTACAACAAAATTTATGTGTCCTATGCCTCTAGATTATGTCCTGGTTCCTGAGTCAGGTTCATTTTTCATCAAATGCAATTTTGTTCCAGTGTTTACTGGAGTCTTGTACCTAAAGCAGAGATGATAGAAATTGTAGAGTCCAACAACATGTTGCAGACCACAGGTTCTCCATATCAGTCTAAAGGATGGTGGGGGCAAGCAGGACATATTTCTCTCAGGACACTTACATTGCACATTGACAAATGGGTTATAATCAAGTGTTACCAGTCATGTTAGGATTAATAATTTATTACTATTACAATTTATTAAATTTCTATATCACCCTTCATCTGCAGATCACAGGGTGATTTACGATATAAACACACAAAATACTTACCACCACAACAACAATAACAACAAGAAGAAAATACCCCCCCCCCCAGTTTAACAGGCCTTAGACTGTTTAATGGCTAAAGGCCTGGAAGAAGAGGGATGATGTTTTTGCCTGGCACCTAAATATATGTAATGAGGGTGCCAGCAAGCCTCCCCTAGGAGAGCATTCCATAAGGAGGGAGCCACTGCAGAAAAAGGCCCTTTTTCATATTGCCACCCACTGGACCTCTCATGGAGCAGGCACATGAAGAAGGGCCTCAGATGGTGATCACTGTGTCTGGGTCAGTTCATATGGGGAGAAGCAGTCCTTGAGGTATGGTGGTACTGAGCCATTTAAGGCTTTATAGGCCAAAACCAGCACTTTGAATTGGGCCCAGACAGTAAAGTTGGGGATTATATGCTCAAACTGTGTCTTGTCCTAGTGAGCAACCTAGCTGCTGAATTCTACACCAGCTGAAGTTTCTGAACCATCTTCAGGGGCAGCCCCATGTATAACATTGCAGTAATCTAACCTAGAGGTCACCAGAGTATAGTCCATAGAAGTTAGGTTATATCTGTCCAAATAGGAGCACAGCTGGGTCACCAGCCAAAGCTGGTGGAAGACACTTTGTGCCACAGAGGCCACCTGAGCAATTTCTTGAAAGTGCTGAGGATTCTTTGACAGAGATCCTTCCATTGCTTCATATAATGGGATGTCACCTTCTGTCTTTGAGAGCCATTGCAGTTCAACAACCTTGGCAACCAATTTAAATTTGTACTCCAGATATTCTACATGGGGATGGGGTATCTGTGGCCCTCCAGGTATTGTTGAACTACAACTTCCATCACCCCTGGTTATTGGCTATGCTATGCTGACTGGTGATTGGTGGAAGTTGTAGTCTGACAACATCTGGAAAGCTACAGGTATCCCCATCCCTGATGCAGGATCTTAATTTTAGGTGTGGAATTTGGGGCTACATCCTCAAATGCTGCAAATTCTTCTGCTATGTACTGCTGCTGTTACTCTGGATTTGTATGGCTGCCTTACACCAATAGAGATTTGAAACATTTACTCTTATAATCCTTGTTGTTTTTCAAAACAACCATTTAATGTGAACAGTTGATACAATTAACCATAATCTCCGCAGGCTGTTCTTCATTTTGGACCCCTGCAGAAGACCTTTAAATAACAATTGGCTGAAATGCATCAGGGTGTTTTGAAAATAGAATCCAACATTTTATCAGCATCTTGAGATATCATCCCCTTTGTTTTAAAGTTCATTTTGGATGCTCAGTGGGTTGTTGTTGTTTTTTTCATTTCCTCTCTTCCAAAACAACTAAGCATGTAGGTCTGAAGATAGTTACAGTGTTACTGGATGACCTCTATATCTGTTGCAATTTGAATTCCTCAACTCTCCTAAATGACTCTCCAGAATTGTATCTGGACCTTTCTCCATTCATAATTTCTGCTGTCTCAGTGGACTGTCTTCTATTATACAAATTACTTCTTCTGGTACATTTCCTTTGGCCTTTATTCCTTCCCACCTGAAAAAAAAAAACACCAAACCAACAATAAAATATTCTTGGGATTTGGGATTTCCCATTCAACCTCACTATAAACAAAGCCTGTGAGTTTCTCTGTGCCCCACCCATGGTAAACTGTAGGGCTGTTTTGAACAGCAGTAGCAGCAGCAGCAGCAGCAGCAGCAGCAGCAACCACTACCAGCTCTGGTTTTGTTGGAGATGAAAAGAGAGCACTACAGCTGTACGGCAGCAGCAGACTTGTGAAATGGGTTTCACACGCTGCTCAGCTATCAGTGGGGTGGCCATGTATGATTCAGTCTGTGTTAAGTCAAGAAAAGGAAAAGCCACGCCAGCCATCACCTCTTACAAACCCTAAGTACCCCCTTTTGACTGCCACTGCTTTGCTGAAAATAACACATTTAGTCATTTGTCATAATTATAAGAAGCCCAATGACATGGAATGCAGGCCTGCCTTTTAATGCTGCCAAGACTGTTATAATACAGCCAGCAGGGGACTGCTGCTGTGAGCAAATCACAACTGTGGTGCCAGTTAAATTCCAGCCGAAAGGTCATACGTGACCTTTGTGAGCAGTTCATCGCAAATGATTGATCTGCCAGCAACAAAACTAATAATTACGCAGCTCTTCATTTCCATTCATCTTGGTAACATGAAATTTATCCCAGTGTGAGGGATCCAGGCCACGTAGGAGTAAACTGGCGAACCAGAAACCCGCTTAAACCCCACAGATGCAGCCCCAGTCTTTTCTTTGCATGTTTTATTTTGTTCGCGGTGGGTATTTCCACTGCATCTACCGAAATACTAAATTCACTTTACATGTTTTGTCTTCCACCTCCTTCAAGAAATCAATCACCAAAGGCTGTAAGCTTTTTTTTTTTGTTTAACCCACAATGAGCGCATTTACTAGGGAGTAAGTCCCACAGAACGCAGCAGAGTTTACTTCTGAAGAAATGTGCACAGAACTGCTTTGTGAGTTTGTGCTGTCCCTCTCTCAGGAATGGGTTCCTGGATATTTGTGTCGAGTCAATTTATACATAACATAGCTTTCACATTGAAACAAAGGCTGTGGCCTATGCCTGCTTGCAGGGCGATATGTTTGAAGTGTATCATTCCCGCAGGACCCCTGATATTTGGAATAAACCTTGGTAGGAAAATATTTGTCCTGTATTTGCATTGGTTATGTAAGAGATTGAAACCATTTTCAGTGCAATGGGAAATTAAACAATCCGCCAGACAGATCGATGTGTGTTTTCAGGACACTGCTCCAATTCACTTGGGATAGCTACACACACCATGGAAAACTAGCTGAAGCAACAAGGGAAAAATTGTCTCCATGAAAATATCACTCCATTTGCTTAACAAAAAGGAAATAGAAGTGTTCTGTTCCTAAGGAAATGCCACAGATAACAGAGGAGAATTCTCAAAGCCTTAGTAACCCCATGCCACAGCTTGCAATAACTTTTTCTTATTTTTACATCATCAGACTTAACATTGAGAGAAATTCTGGATAATGTAAAAAGGCTAAAATTGAACAAAGACCAATTCTTTCTTTTTAGAACTTCTACATATGGCCAGTATTTACTTGTTTGTAGTGGGAAAGCTATGTATGGTGCGATGGGTCACTTCTTAAGGTAAGTTGGTTGCTGTGACCCCATTATGCCAGGTTTTGCCAATATAGTGCCCACCATCTTGTATTAACACCCATTGCCATATTCTTCTTTCTGGAAAGGTTCTCTTTCATAACCCATTGGGTCACAATCCCTCCAAATTAGTGTCAACTTAGAAAGGAGACACTCTATAAACAAAAACCAGTACCCCATGTTATGTTGTAATTTTGACATTTCTTTTGCATTATTGTTTCATGTGAAGTTGTTGTATACTGAATAAACTTCAAAAAGGGGGGGGGGACCAAATGCAGATATAAGGTGTGAAGGCCCACTTCTTAATTCATGAAGGGTGAACTTAGCCCACCTGAGATAACAAGTAGCAGATCAAGTTATCAATCCCATGTTACATGCTTGGATGGAATTGAACAGAAGTTTTTTGAAAAGTTAATTCACTACTTATGTTTACCCTAGTGGCCTGTAAAAACTCCAGGATGTTTTCACTAAATTCCACAGGACCATTTGCCAGGAATGGTGGTGTTCATTCATGGTTTCAAAAAGCAACCATCTTTTTAAGGGGTCCTGCTCATAAACCACTCATAAGCTATTATTGATGATACAAAATGGGTGTTTGTATTCAGGATTGTAATCTGAAGTTTTGAGGCTTTACTCCTAACCACAAATACATCATAGCTGTCAAACCCCCCCCCTCTTTTTAAGGGAAATTCCCTTATTCTGAATAGGATTCCTCGCAAGAAAAGGGAAAAGTTGACAGCTATGAAGTACATTCACTAAAAAAACAAAATAAAAATAAAATAGTCCCATTGATTTCAACTGGAAACCCCCCCCCCCAAGTAAGCATGTTTAGAAGCATGGCCTTAGGCAGTTGTTTGAAATGTTTAATAAGCGTTTACAGAAAGGACTCCAAATGGTCATAGAAGCAGATAAGTCATGGTATTAACTGGGTTTGGCATGACATAGAATACCACAAATGAGGGCAGTCTTGTTACACACACACACACACACACACACACAGAGGTTTTGTCTCTTATTTTAGGTTATTTATTTTTTATCTTTTCATTGTGTCAATTTTATCTACAGCAATCAAGCTGTCTTTTAATTCAGGAAAAAGAGCTGGTGTTCTTAAGTTACTGCTTAGCAGTGGAGGGACCCAACCCATGGCAGATGTTGCTTCCCTTAAGCACTATCCATAAGGTATTAAACCACCCACTTTATGCTGTAATAACATTAATAGTCTTAAAGGAACCAGGAGATTCAGAGTTCAGACGCTCTCCTCCTAAGTCTTCACATTGTGTCTAGGTGCAGCATTGCCACGCTGAATAATCAAGGACCCTGATAAAAAAGGAGAGGGTGGAGGGGTGTTCATACCATATGTGCTATAATACCTAAGCACAGCAGGGTGAGATAAGGACAGTATTTTAGTCTTAACTCTGAATTTCCTGGGATTTTGTCAGTCTAAGACAGAGCCTTAATGTCTTTCAATAGATTGCATTCTAGGTGTTTGGTACTCCGCTGATTAAAAGAAGAAGGGGAAAAAGCTTGGGCATGAAAGAATGAGTCTGGCTTTCATAAATCAGCTACTTTGTAAGTACTAGACAATTTGAGAAGCCAGTTGGAAAGTTTCAGAGGGAGCGCCTGAGTCAAAAGCAATCCAATGCCCCAAATATAATATATTGGGGGTGGGGTTCATATGTAGCTAAGATGGCAGAATCCACACACTAGAGGGGGAGCTAACAGAAGGCTTGAGGGAAACTCAACGTTCGCAGAAGGACAAATAACTTTAGGGGAAGGAACCTGAGGATGATGAAGGAATGCAAAATAGCTCAATGAGGAGGGAGCGTACTCACTGGACATGAAATGCTGGCAGAGTGTTGGGTGTGTGTGTGTGAAGAAACAAGGAAGGGGGACAGAACGTTCTAGGGAGGGCATGGATCACTGGCTGGAACCCTGACAAGGAGTGCTCCAAGCTACAATATTTTGTTCCAGGTCTCACTTCATCTATTGATTTTTTTAAAAAAAACCTTTATTATAATGAGGCAGAAATGGTTTCCCCTCCCTATAATATTGCAGGGGTGGTGGTGGTGGACTAGAAGGTAAAAGGCCAGGGATTATGATTTCTCAAGCAAGTAACAAGAATCTACTGCTCCATCACTCAGCAACTACCCAGGACTTCTCCTGGGAGAGCAGTGAGTGGATTTGGAAGTCACTCAGCAATGTCAACTACCTGGACTAAGGGGTAAGATTCACTGAGTTGACCTACTCTCTTATTTAAATGCTCGACTGAACCCAGTCCCTTGTTGAAGCTCCTTCTTTCCTTCAAGCTTGTACTGGGAGCTGTCCCAGGTCCTACACAGCACGGCCCAGTCCCAGCTACCAGCAATCTTTACTGGATGCCTTCACACAGTCAGAGAAGTCATTTCCCAAGGAATACAAACTGGGACTTTTTCATTACCCCTCAGGCTTGTGCCCTGGAAAGAACTAGTGTTACATCCCAGAGACCAATCTTGCTTGGCTTTTATGGTCAATTGAGGAAAAACCCACATTCTTGAGAAAGGAGATGTTCACAATAAGTGCTCTACCACTCTTGCTTGTGAGCAATACTTCACTGAATAAAAATGGGATTTCTAACTCTGAGCCAATGTGCATAGATTTGGGTTGCACGTAAATAATATATTCTAAATATAGAACTATAATATAAATATTGAAACACACTTTCAATATGCTGCAACTGGTGCCTTCCAAAATGGAATATTTAGTCGTGGTCTGAACATGATACCAAGGAAGTTTAACTATTAAAAAAAATTAAATCCTCCATATATAATGTAATTTCTTGTGAAATTTAGCTGCGTAGATTTGTATCTACCACCTTGGCTTGATACACATGTGATTATGAAGAGGAGCATCCCATACACAGTGTGGCATCCACTATATCTCCAAGACAGGGATTCCAAATTCTTGTAAAGCTTCTGGGGTTGTGCAGTGTCCCTTTCTTCCATGACATGTTGCCTGCTCACTGTCAAACTGCAGGCTATTTTGGAAAACCCAGCACATATGGAAAATAGAAACGCTGTGGCTGGAAGACAAAGAAATGGATCACTGTGACCAGAATTGTAATATTTTCCATATCAGAAAATATTCTGAAGCATTTAGTACCCATGAGGACACTTGAACCTAAAAAACACACAACTATATTCTATATCTAATAAAGAAAACAGCTACATCCTACTTGTGCTGCTTACTTTGCCAGTGTCAGCCATAATCTAGTTGTGAATGTGAGAATTTAACCTTTTCCATCCTCCAAATTATATACCCCTTTTCCGGGCATGCTTGCTTGGTTTGCTCTAAGGGAAATAACAGTCTAAACTTCCCATGGATATCTTAAAACAAAACAAAACAAAACAAAACACAAAACCAAACCAAACCAAACCAAACTAAACCAAAATCCACCCATGATTCAAGCCCTAGATCTACAAGGATTTATTTTATTGTGTGTGTGGTGGAGAGTTGGAACACACCCTTCCTGAACAATCATCAGTGAAAATACAAGTCCACTTCTTGAGAGAAAAGCTCATTAAAAACTAGCAGATCTCAGTGGTTTTATTGCAAAGCAATCAACCTGAACCTGTAAAGGAGTCTGACCTCACCCAGATTCATGGGTCTTCTATTTTTGACTTTACCTGCTGGTGATAGGAATTGATTTCAAAGGCTCTAAAATTAGCTCTGTACATCAAAGAATTGTTATAACATGTCGCAGTAACGTTGCAGTTTTACAGGTTTCTCTGTTCGGCGTGTGTTCCTTAATTGAAAAAGTGTAACCCTCAAATCCAGAAATTGGTGACTGAGTTAACTCTCCAAAGGAAAGATCACTAGAAAATTGACTTCCATTGGAGAGGTTGTTTCCATGGGATTCAGGCAGAAACTTGAGGGTAGTTCTCATAAAGTTAACAAGGTCATTTTGCTTGAGTGAGAGCTGGTGTTAATTCAGGGACAGTATGAGAAGTAATGGCTTGCTCTACATAAGGGACTTTGGGACTGCTTTGGCTTTGTGTGATGCTCCTTCCCAGAGATCCACATGCAAAGAGATGCATGCCATGTCTGCGTTTTCCCTTTCCCTTTTGTATATGCACGGGAATTAAGACCATAGATACCGTCACGTTCTTTTCCAGGTGATGTCTGTTACATCACTAAGATCAGCCAAGCTCGGTGGGCATGCCCTGTTTTCTTCTCTGACACAGAAGGTATCATTTGATCATGTGAGATTCCAGAAGAAAGGTAGTACCATTTCTGCCTTGTTTTCTGTCTTTAGCACCTTTTAAGCCTGTTTTCCCTCACACTTCCACTTTCGTCTTTTAAGCTGGAAGAAACTGTGAGGTGGTAAAAAGAGTTTGTACTCATAAAGCTTTGATGGCACGGCCATCTGGCTTGGAACCCTCATAAAGGAAGCCCCACAGAGGTTAGGAAGGTCAGAAACTACACAGGCCAGGACTGAAAGTCTTCCAGTAGATCGTCATACTGGAACCCAGCTTTCCCCCATAGAAATCCCAATTGGTAGCCTCCACGTAAGCTCAGAACAGTGCTTTTCTCTCTTGTTTATGCCTGGTTCTAGAAGTATATGAAATCATAAAAGAAATCCCCCCTCCCCAAAGATCTCAGCTTAAGCTTCCCTCCTTTTCTAGTGTTCAGCTCATTAACGAGTGACCTGAAGGCAGAGAAACCCCCACCACCCTGAAACAACTTTTCTGTAATGGATCCTTGCTGTTTAGAGACTATAAAAATAAACAGGCCTGGTCCATTTATTTCCTTTTCCCCCCGGAGGGGGTGGGTGGGTGGGTGGGTGAAAAAATTATCTGACAAACACATGATATCAGTGCTTTTTTCTGGGGGGGATGCAGGGGGACGCATACCCCTAAACATTTTGTGAATCTTAAGTTTGGCCTCATTGAGGGGCAGTATTTCAATATGAGTAGGAAAATGACAATATGAGTAGGAAACTTTTTTTAAAAAAAAGCAAAAAAAAAGCACTGCATGATATTATTTGAGGAGTTGCAGCCAGCTGGTAGACATTATGAAAGTTGAATGTTCCAGCCCCCAACCCCCAGAGCCACCAAAAGTAATATGATGATATACAATACAAACATGTGGACTAATATCCTTCATGTTTTCCCCCCCTCCACATACTGCATAAAAGTCTCCTGCAGCTGCAGGTTCCTCTTCTGACGCAGAAATGTCAGGCAGTGGACTTCAACACCCATACAATGGTAACAAAGCAAGATGCACCATGAAAAGCACCATCCTTCATCAGAGTGTAGTGCTTGACACATTAGGGATCTGTATGCTCAATTAACCACTGGCAGGCTCATTTTTTTCCTGTTTCTCTCTCATCCCCTCCCATTTTCAGCCTATCTTCTTCCTGTCATGGGAATCTCCAGCATTCTTCACCGATAGCCCCGACTGCCTGTAAACACTCAATTACCAGACAACACGAAAGGTTAACATTGGACCACTTCATGTTTTTACTTTGTTCATGCTGGATAATTATCAAATTGTTTTATTTCTGTGCTCCTTCACTTTCAATATATCTGGCCTCACCCCCCAAACTGTGAAAATCCCCCCCCCCATGTATCAGGAGGTCCTGGATGCAAGTTCACAATTAACAGGTTTAGGAACTCAGCTTGACTTACGTATCAAGTGCAACAGTTTTCTAGTGATTTCATTAAGTGATTTCCTGGCAAAATAGCCAGGAAAAGTGAACAGTTAAGACTAGGAAGGGGAACATATTGGAATGTCAGGCTGCTACTTGAAATGGTTAATCCCTCCCCCCTCCCCCCAATAACTATTAAAGTATTAACTGCATAGTAGTCTGATTAAGTGTGTCTGTACATTATGCTAATTGCTGTCTTGTGATTGGATGACCTGATTAATGGTAAACGGTACACAGTTTGGTGAAGGAAACATCCAGCAAGTCTCATTCTCTCTGTGTGAAAAAGGCAGGGAAGAAAGAAACACGCTCGAAACTTATGAATAGGGAAAGTCTGAAAAGGGGATTGTTAACAAATATTTCTGTCTTGACGTTTGTGGCTTGCACCTCCGCATTAAACATAAAGGGAAGACAAGGGAATGTGAAATAAAAGCTGTTAAAGAAATTAATTTAGGTGCTGGCGCTCAAGGGCTTTTTTCTCTCTTTCTCTCTCCCTTGTATCTTGAAACAGCATGTGTGCAAATAACTGAACTTGATCCAGGAATGTATAATCATCCTACAACGAAACTGACACAATGACCCTGAATATGCTTACCTGTGTGCAGAGTTCCCCTCTTTCTTTCAAGGAAATCAAGGCAGTGTACCTGCTTCTCCCCTTCTCCATTATCCTCACAACAACCCTGTGAAGTAGGTTAGGCTGAGAGACAGTGACTAGCCCAATGAGCTTCTCAGGGCCCGAGTAGGGATTGGAACCCTGGTTCCCCAGGTCCTAATCCACCACTCTAACCCCTGCACCACCCTGGTTCTTTCCAATGAGCAATGTGAGAATGACATGAGCAGTGTCAGAGTGGTTAGGAGGTTCAAGTCCCCTCCTGGAAAAGTAGCTCACTCAACCCCCCACTGCTGACCTGTGGTTTCTGGAAGAAAAGGCAAATGTATTGGTGGAGCCAAATTGGTGCCTCTGCTTGTGCCTATCTGGAGATGTGCATATCTGGTGAGTGACATTGCCCCACCATGGCATCTGCTACTGGACATTAGATCAAGCCTTCTCTGGTGGGTGTGCCTCAAATGTAGAATGTCCTCCATTCATAAGTATCTCTCGCTTGGACTACTGCAATGCGCTGTATGTGGGGCTAACTTTGAAGGTGACCCGGAAACTACAACTAATCCAGAATGTGGCAGCTAGACTGGTGACTGGGAGTGGCCACCAAGACCACATAACACCGGTCCTTAAAGACCTACATTCGCTCCCAGCACGTTTCTGGGCACAATTCAAAGTATTGGTGTTGACCTTTAAAGCCCTAAATGGCCTCGGCCCAGTATACCTGAAGGAGCGTCTCCACCCCCATCATTCAACCCGGACACTGAGGTCCAGCTCCGAGGACCTTCTGGCAGTTCCCTCTCTGCAAGAAGTGAGGTTACAGGGAACCAGGCAAAGGGCCTTCTCGGTATTGGCGCCCACCTTGTGGAATGCCCTCCCATCAGATGTCAAGAGAATAAACAACTATTTGACTTTTAGAAGACATCTGAAGGCAGCCCTGTTTAGGGAAGTTTTTAATGTTTGAAGTTTTATTCTGTTTTGAGTCCTCTGTTGGGAGCCACCCAGAGTGGAGTATGGGCGGAGTATTAATAATAATAATAATAATAATAATAATAATAATAATAATAATGGCACCAATACTGTTATAACTCCAGTGCCGGGTTAAAACTAATTTATGTAACAAAATATTTTAAGATGCTGGCTGTTTATACTGTTCTGCCATTTTTTATCTGATTGGTATGTTTTATTTTTGTGTATTTTATTATTTGATTCATGATTTGTATACTGCCCTGGTATCTGTATAGACAGAAGAGGAAGGCTATAAATATTTTAAATAAACAGAAAAAAATAAATATGTCAAACCTTTCTCAGTGACAAACATATATGAAATGTCTTCTCAATTCTATGTTATTGCTTACTCTGTTGCCATATGTTTTAAGCTCATACAATGGCCTTCCACTAGACGTGAGTACTTATTTAATGCACGTTTAGGGGATTAGACCTCTGGTCTTTAAAATACTGAATGGGCTTCCTTGTGCTATTTCAATGAATTACTCGGGAGAGGTCAATTTATTCATTGTGGGTCAAATCAACACAGGGGCTGCATTAGCTTCTGCCGTCACAGATCCTTCTTTAGTTCAAAACCTCCTCTCCATAGGCAGTGGAACAACCAGGTCCTCTACCAGGAACAGCCAATGGCAGGCCAGCCTCATTCGAAAATGGAAATAGCAAGATACCCCAAGCCAAATGGATCAACACAGCTGATAAGTGTCCATTATGCAAGTGCCACTTTGCCTCTCTATTTTACATTTTCCAGTTCATCTTAAGACAATTTAATAAAAGACTTTAATAAAACCACTTACGTCAGTTTGAAAAATTATACTAACCCCACCTATCCTATATAATGGCAAACTATTAAAAAGGCAAGAAGCAGCAGATAACACAATGTTACAGCACATCCAGGAAGTCTTAAAAACATAGCCCATAATTTAAAGGAGCACTAACAACTTGAGAAAGCAAATCCGTTTTTGTTATAAACTGTATATAAAAAAGTCTTTATGATGTGGCGAAAGATTGTCACGGGAGAGGTGAGTCCATCAAGGAGCTGCAGTACTAGCCTCCTGGCAGTGGTGTCGCTGTCACTTACCATGTGAGAGAGGGGCAAGGCAGCTGCAAGGTCGGGGCTTCTGGGTGCGCCAGCAGGAGCACTGGAATGGCCAGTTTCTCAACACAAATAATGGGAGGCTATTGCTGCAGCTGCATTACACTGGGCAAATTGCTCCTTGCTCAGCCACAGGGAAGGCAATCTTTGGTGCCTTAGCCCAATGCATGTCATATACTGAGACACGGAGAAGGATCTTCTCAACAGAACTTAATGCATAGGCAGTTTCATATGGAAGGAACTTGGGCTTCAGATAACGGTGTGGAAAACAAGCCTCACGAGGAACGGTTGAGGGAATTGGGTACATTTAGCCTGGTAAAGAGGAGACTGAGAGGTGATATGATAGCCATCTTCAAATATCTAAAGGGCTGTCACATGGAGGATGGAGCAAGCTTGTTTTCTCCTGCTCCAGAGGGTAGGACCCAAACCTACTGATTCAAGTTACAAGAAATGGAATTCTGACTAAACATGAAGAAGAACTTTCTGACAGTAAGAGCTGTTTGAAAGGTAGTGGACTCTGCTTCCTCGTAAGGCTGCCGTGCACAAACAGCAGCACGGACGGGCTGCGCATGTGCGGCATTCCGCACATGCGCAGTCTGTCCGTGCTGCTGCTCGTGTGCAGCAACCTTACAAGCCGCCAAGCCAGGCTTTACCGGGCGGTGGGGCTCAGTTTGGCGGTCGTGGAGGGGGCCCTGCCGAGTGTCACCCTGCTTCCAGGGCGGCACCCGGGGTTCACCACCCCCACCTACTAGGCCCCTGCTTTTGTGCGACCCCCCACAAAAGTTCCAAAACTTTGGTCAGCAGCTCCCCCCAAAAACCTCAACGAAAAGCTCAACAACTCTGGGCACTTTGCAATAAATGAGTGGGTTTTGGTTTGCAGTTCGGGCACTCAGTCTCTAAAAGGTTCGCCACCACTGGACTAGTTGATAATCAGAATTCCTTGCAACTCTACAATTTTATGGTTCTAATGCTGTCCTCTGTACTCCATTTAGTTGCCATGCTGATTGTTTTCCACTTTAATTTTAATGTGAACTGGCCAAACATCTCAGAGGCCTCTGTTAACACAAGAACTCAAGAAAAGCTTTGCTGGATCAGAGCAAACACCCATCTAGAGCAGCATCTTGTTCTCAGAATGGCCAAATATGAGAAGCTTGCGTTCAGGACTTGAACACAGCAGCACTCTCCAGCAGACTGTCTCCAACAGTGAAGGCAGAAAACAGTAGCCACTGTGGCCGGTAGCCCCTGATAACTTGATTCTCCATGAGATTCTAATTCCTCTTTCAGGAGGGATGATAACCAATATGTGTTCTCTAATATTCCATTGATGAAAATAGGCAAGCGTAGGCATGAGTGGGCAGGGCTAGGATAGCATTTAGTAGCCCACCACAATTCAATCCAATGTACTTCAAGCAAAATCTGGGAATAAAAGTGCTTGGAAGAAGATATGTAGCTCAGATGATAAAAGTATTGACGCAAGCTACACATCACAATGTAAGAAAGAAAAAAAACCCCACACAAAATACTCTTATGTGCAAAATGCTGTATTTACACCATTTCAAGAACACTGCTCTCATCTTATACCCAAGGAGCAGTGATGTGTATCCATCAATGACTAGCTCAAGTTCAGCCAGGAGTTTATAATCAGCTTAAGCAGAAACAGCAATTTTTTTCTGGAAAACATATGTATGTGCTAATATATCTGTGTAGCTTTACGTTCACTGTATAATGCGGAGCTGCTGAGTTGACTAGTATTGCAGGCATTACCAGATCCATATTTAACACTGAATGACATTGAACATCTAACTGGTGCAAGAAACACTAATTCTCATGTCACTGTCATCCAGCGGATGGCTGATTGACGACACACTGAATTCATGCTACAAATTAATCGTACATTATGAAAAATGTCTACACTGATTGGTGGAAGCATTTCAAAAACAGCTATTTCTTTTGAGAACATCACTTTCTGAGGATCAAATTCAATGAGATGCAAAATCCTTTAATATTTGGAGTTTCTGACAATAGGTATAACACTTTGTGACCTTGCTTCTTGTCAGATAAAAGTAGAAAATGAAAAAAGTGATATTTTGCACTGGGAGTTTTTGAAGATCAAATTGATTTATGTCAAAGAAAACAAGCACACTACTTAACTTTATGTGCTTCTGACAAGTCTCTGCTTCTGGTTAGAGACGTTAAGCTGTAATTTGCTCAGAAAGATGTGGCAGAAAACAGGCCTTGATTCTGAGCATGTCACTCTGTTCATTAAAACATGGAGGGGAAAACACACATTTTAAATCTTCCCTGTTATCTTACCTTTGCCTGTCCCAAACCCCTTAGTATTTCTATTCACCTACCCTACTCTATGTGAATGCAATGCAACCCGACATAAACTGCATCCCCATTCTAGTTACAGGTAGGTAGCCGTGTTGGTCTGCTGTAGTCAAAAAAAATAAAAAATAAAAAAAATCCTTCCAGTAGCACCTTAGAGACCAACTAAGTTTGTTCTTGGTATGAGCTTTCGTGTGCATGCACACTTCTTCAGATACCATCCCCATTCATATGTGTATGAACTTATTTTAATTGCCTCTCTCCCACAGGTTTTTGCCAAATGCTTCTTTCTACAAAACAATCCAAGGGTTCAGTCGTTTATACAGTGTTACCTCGGGTTACAAACACATTTGTTACAAACACTTCAGGTTACAGACTCCACTAACCCAGAAGTAGTACCTCGGGTTAAGAACTTCACCTCAGGACGAGAACAGAAATCATGCAGCAGCGGAGCAGTGGCAGGGGGAGGCCCCATTAGCTAAAGTGGTACCTCAGGTTAAGAACGGTTTCAGGTTAAGAATGGACTTCCAGAATGAATTAACCAGAGGTACAACTGTAACAGAGTTGAAAGGCTTCTGGGTTGTGGGACCTACTTGTGTTTTTTTTGTAGACTTGTGAGCGCCATAAACGAAAGCCAGATAAAATATTGCAGTTCAGGCAGATGGACATATACCATGAATTGAGGATGAGAGTGCCTCTGAGCACATGCTTAGCCCAGGGATTAGCTTTCAACATTAGCCCCACAAGTCTGGGATTCCGATCCATTGGAAATCAGTCAGTGTCTTCCAAAAGCTGTGAAATTGTTTTTGCTTGCTTTGCAGTGACCTTTAGTGGTTACTATGTGAGAGGAAAGGGTTGGGATTTAAGATGGTGTGAATGAGAAGAGGTTTACCTTATGGTTCTGTTCAAATGGTATTCTACACATTTGGTTTTTGAGGTGCTGTAATCGTGCCGGGTAAGCCCTGGGAAGCCTGTGTGTTAAAAAGAAGAAGTCAAATTGCCATCTTTATAACAGACTAGAAGAAACGCAACAGATACCCACCCACTAATATCAATTAACAAAGTATTTCCATCCACACAGTATTCTCAACTAACTTGTCTCCCATGTGTACTATAGAAACAGAGCAGCTGCTCATCTCTTTTCAGCCGGGATTCTGCTTTTGTTTGGCCTCGACTACCACAAATCACATCATTACAATATCTATTCTAATTGCTCTGCCGCATTACAGAACAAACTCCCCTCTGTAAAAAAGAGGGGGGGGGAGAAAAGAAAGTTCTTCTCTGGTAGGTATTCAAAACAACAAAGAAAGGAAGTGAAGACTAGTTTTGTTCAATTATTAGACCAATTCCACTCCGCTCTGCCTTCCCATTTTACTTGTACCTGCCTGAGCGCCAGCATGCAAGCCCATTTTCCTCCTACTCAGTGTGGCACCAAGACAAGGTCCGAGGATGACTGATAAGACAAGAAGACAGATGGCCCTGAAGAGGTAGAAAGGGTGGGGGTGGGGCCGCAAGATCCATTGAATCAGTCTTTATCCTAATTGGCAGGAAAAGAACATTGATAGGCATGAATTGTCAAGATGGCTCCTCTGACCCTACTATTTAATTTAAATAAGCAATTAACAAGGGTGGCACAATTGGGATAGATGTAAACTCTTCACTAGGAAAGTACTTTAAACCTCTCAAGGCTTTTCGCATACCAGCCGATTGCCACTTGGATAGTGGGCTCATTTCTCATCGAAGGGATAAGAATGATGAAATTAAGAGTTTTGTGGTGTGAAATGCAAGCTTGTATTCTGCATAGAATTCACAAGGTAGTTTCAGAGAATAAAGTTTGACTACATTTTACTTCAGGCATTGTATCCGCTCGCATTTGCATCTTGAGAAGTGACTCAGGAATTCTTTTCCAGGTCTGCAAAGGAATGTTTTTCATGTTGGGCCTTTCAGAAAAGTGATGATAACAAGAGTCCAATTTATCACTCCAATGATTTATACAGAGATGCCAACAGGATTTCCTGGGCCCAGTAAACAACAATGAAAAATATGTAGAGTATATTCTGACAACAGTGTATATAGTGATCAAAAATTATCAATTCAATTGAAAATAGCCTGATGCATACATTCCAAGGTATATCAAACCTAAAGTGCAAAAGTTCACTTAGGAATCTTATATATTCCCAGTGAGCATAAAGTTGATATTCATAGGTATACTGTTTCAAGCAAAGTTCCTCAATTGTCCTCGTCTGTCCTGACGCATTGCTAGCTGAATGTCTTTCCGTTTCACTGGTAAGACTCCAGTTTCTTCAAAGGAACAAGCTCTATCTTCAATAACATACTTTCAATAAATACTTTAGGTTTGATGTACCTTGGAATGTATGCATCAGGCTATTGCAATGGAATTTTTAATTTTTATCACTATATACACTGTTGTCAGAATATACTCTACATATTTTTCATTGTTGTTTGTCACTTTTGGTTTTGGTTTGGCTTTTGGTTTATTTTGTTTTTGGTTATAATTTCTGTGATTGTCTGTTTGCTTTTGGACACATAAATCAGAGGCTTCTACACATGCACACACAGAGTACTCTACTGAAGCAAGGCAGTGGGATTATCACATTTGAAGGAAACATTCCAGCTGGGCAAAAGCACTCAAGGAGGAAACAGAGCAGTGATGGTGGGGTGTGAACTCCTAGGGCCAGATGGAGAGGCCTAGTAGGCTGGATTTGGTCACTAGGACAGAGTTCCCCCACCCCTGACTTATACTGAGGAAAGAGAAGTTAGAGAAAAACATTTCACCCCTACAGCAGATCTTTCCCTGTCCATTATACCACCAGCGACAGTCCCACCATAATGCTGCTCTTATCATTCTGTGGGACTTATCAATACGAAGACATTTATGCAAAGCATTTAGGACAACTAAACTGTTTGATTTAAAGTGAGTTGTTCTTCTTCAAAGCAACGGCTTGAGCACACTGCCACCAAAAGAACCTGGGGGCACACTGATTTAGCTGTGCAAGGGCTGATAGTTTATTAGAGCACCTCCAATGTTATCTTCAAGGCATGCACAATTCCCCTTCATACAGAAAAGGTCAGTCTATCTCTTTCCCCCCTGTTAGCTTGTACCAAACTGGAAGTAATTAGGGACTTCTCCACAGTGGGTGAGAAAGGTCTCTCGCTGCTTCATCTCTCCTCTTGTCTTGCAGCTAGGCCTGTTGGATGAAAAATCCTTACATGCACTTGGCATTGTGTTCATTTCCTTTTATGAGGACCCTCTTGTGCTCTGCCATGACCTTGCTATGCAGGCCTTAACTTCTGCCAGTGGCACTATTAAGGAGCATAGCACACTCACATCCTATAGAGGAAAAATATAGATGCTCTCAGCAATCATTGGGCTCATCAATGAAAGTAAAACAATTCTAACAGCCAATACAGAACTCCGGTCAACATAGGGAAAATAATCTCTATGCTATTAACCAGGGACTGGTACAGAGCCATGAGTATTGTGATTCCTGGATTCAAGCCTACTGAATATTCTAGCCAGTCTGAAGTGGAGCAGGGGTCGGCAACACTGTCTTGAGGACCAAAAAGGACCAGATTCTAGTGTGACAAGTGGATTTCCCTTTACTCTGGTCATTTTGCAAAATGCTAGAGATCAAATGGTGTTTAAACACACAGCCAAAGGGACTCGAACATCACACATTCTTATGTACATAGAATCATAGAATTTTAGAGCAGGATGCAATGCAGGAATTCTGCCCACAGTCATCCCTGAATGGGCTCAAACCACCAGTTTTCTGGCTAACAATCAGATGAACTGACCCATTGCACTGCGTGTCGTGATCAGCACATCATGTGCTATTAGAAGTATAAAGAATTCTACAAGTAGGGAGACCGACTTCAAGTTTTTAACCTGAAGAAGGAAAAATGCAGAAGGGCATATCCAGTTTGCCATAGGACTTTCCTGTATTTTTGGTTCTCCCAGTGCTCAGAAAGCAGTTCTCTCTGATTTCAGAAAGCAGCGCTCATCTCTTGCCGCTCCCAGCCATGATGACCATCTCAGTTCATATATAAGGCAAGATTTCTCACCTCTGCAAATCCTCTATGTGCACAGGCAACAGGTGAATGGGCATTGCCAAGACCCAAATACTGTGCCATGCTATCTATAGATATGTTTCAGGTTGCTATTAGGAAATGTACTTTAGCCAGCTGGGTATTATTACTTGTAACACCATTTCATTCCTCTGTATACACACCTCTAGATCTGGTGTCTTTGCATCTGATTTTCAAAACTAAAAGGGTATTTTTTTTAAATAAACAAATAACATAAACCCGTATATAATAAGACCCTGCGTGCCTGGCAGGCAGGTTTCAGGTGGCTCATCATTCATATCATGATGCTAATTACAGTGATTAAAAAGATGTAAGACTACAACTGCTACTGTTCTCTATCGCTGCCTTTAAAACAAATGTAAGGGACAATTAACAACAGATTAGCAACTCGCCTTGGTTTGCCACGTGAGGATGATCACTGACCTTCTCATTTCATCCTCATTAGTGTCTCAGGTCAGCAGAACCATTGCTCCTTAATCATCACCCACCATTCCTTGCTTCAACACACGGAAACAAATGATGTGTTGCCAGGGAGGTCAGAGGTCAAATATGAGTTTTGTTGTTGCTGGAGCACAGGCGAAAGGCAATGGGGTCAACTTTGGGGCAACTCTTTGCAGCAGCCTCCATCTGAGCACAGAAAGTATGAATGCATGAAGCATGACACCTACTGTGTTTTTGTTTTCTCTTTGCAGCTGGAATTTACTCCTGAGGGTTTCTCTCCCCCCCCCCTCTTTAAATTATTATTCTCCCTGCTCCACAATGTACAAATTCACATGGGAAACAGTGAGTCCCCCCCCATTCTTTTTCCATAACACAGAGCATGAAATTCAGTGGATACAGTGAAGGTTTTTGTTTTGTTTTGAACCCCCCCTTTTTACTTTTCAACACGGTATGTCACTCATAAAGTTATGAACGCTGGAAGCTGTTCCCGGCACGTCCCTTCATGCTGCTGCCTCCAGTCTGGTGCTACTTTCCAATTTGCCATGGAGAGCCTCTGAAGACTGCCGGGCTGTAGGCACCCAGTGCCAGTGTAAATGAGCCCCATTCATTTCTCACCATTGGCATATGGCATGTCATTGTCCTCGGCCACCGAGGCAGAAGTGATGCAATTTGTTGGCATGTCCTGTCACAGCACAAACTATCTATCCCACTGTGCCCTACGAAGACAACAGAAGCCAGAAAAGGGCAGCCAAAACTTCACAGCTTTATCACAAGAACACACATGCACACAACACCCTGGGGTAGAAAGAGAGAAAGAGAGAGAGAGAGAGAGAGAGAGATGGCTCTCCCTGTTTCAACCTATAGGCAGTGGAAGTTTTAAATGCCTCGTTTTCTCCTTCAGGCTATTCTAGAAGTTAATCTTTATGTGACAGTGAACAGGGAGACCGTCACAAGGTTATTAATTCCCTCACACATCTAGTGAAAATGTCCACACGCTATAGGGTTAACACTAACACGCCTTCGCAATGACTATCAGGCGATTGTTCACTCTTGCTGCTCTGTCTCTGAATTTTCAGGCATTTGCCGGATCTCGAAGGGATTGATAAGCTTCCATTGTGGTTGGCATCTCAAAGGCACGCACCCTTATTCCCTCTGAATGGCAGACCGTCAAATGTACATAGATGTGAGGCCTAGCAAGCAGCCACAGCCGCACAATAAAAGAAGGTGCAGCAAAAGTGGGTCATTCAATTTGGTGGCATGTGCCCTTGCTCCACTTCTAGAACACTGACAGAAAAGGGAGGGAGCATGCGGTGTGTGTGAGGTAAAAAATCCCCAAAACATACTTCTACTGTGGCCCTTATTAGGGATGGGTGAATCTGTTAATTTCGGTTTCTCTCGGCTTCTCGTTTTTCAAAGTTTAGTTTACTGCATTTCCTCATTAGTCTGCAATTCCTTTTTTTTCTTTTTTCAAAATACTCGCCACAAATATTTTCCAGCAATGTAGTATACGTTTATCCTAATACAAGCACTTTGCATGCATTTTATTCATACGCCCTCTAATATATTTACATTTTTGTACTTTTTTTTATTAAATTGGAGAACTGCATCGCAAAATTTGGAATAGTGTGAATTTTCAGGAAGAGCTTTGTTTTAGTTTGCTTGTGGTTTTGGAACAGCAAATGAGGTCATCTTGCATTAAAATGCAAACCCGTTATGGGGGGAAGAAGCAGTAGCCCGCACAGTCTCTAATCTAGGCATAAATAAAACAAGGACAGAGTTATCAGGCTGTGAAAATGTTGACATCTAGAGACAGATGTGAGTAGGTGATAATGCTTATATCTATGAAGTGCTGATTTCTGCACATCAAGGAGAAGCTTATTCCTGCACCCCCATCAGCTGGCAACCCCAAACAAGGACCACACCAAAGTCTTAATGAACACATGCTCAGAAACAGGTATGGGGCAGGGAGTTAACAGCTGGCAATACCTCTTAGAGAGGCCCAACACATAGTCTGAGCATAGGGTTGCCTGCTAACTGGGGAGAAAGAGACTGCCTAGCTTGTTCCAGTGCTTTTTACAGCAGTCTGATATTCAATAATTAAGAAATGAAGCTTTATCATTGGACTGGTCCTACCATTTGCCAATGTGAGATGGTTGCTTTAGGCAGCTCCTTTTGGGTGTAAATTGTTAGTTATTTAAAAGTTACGATGGTTAAATTTTTATTGCCAGGAAGAGGTGCTTGTAAGGCATTTTGTCTCATCTTGGTTCATCTTCAGTGCCGTGCACCTTGACTTGGGAAGGGATGCTATCTGCTATTCTGCCTCAAACAATCAAATGCCTCAGACCAACACTCTTATTGGCTGGTCATTGCTGAAAATCAAATGGTTGATACAGGCATAGCTAAAGGGGGCTAGTTAAGAAGTCAGAAAACCTGTGAAAACTGAATCTAGTTCTCTAAGAATATTGTATGCCTGATTCCTATTAAAGTGAACTCCAGCCTCAATTACTATTCTAAGGATGGAACTACATTAGTTCCACAAGTCTTTCATTTATTATGATTTTCCCCAACCCACATATTGCAGCAGCTGCTAAATATAATTAAACCTAGAAGATGGGTAGAAGCTGGTGGAGATGGGCTTTCCTCTTTATACAGTTGTTCCACAGAAAGGTGGTGGGGGAAAGTTGTATCTCTTCAAAAGCGAGGGAGGTAAATTTAAACGGAGAGAGCTTAATGGGGAAGGCTACAAAGCCTCTCTCCACCCACAGCTTACAAACCTAGGAAACAAGGCTGCAATCCTACGGACACTAGAAATGTCTCTGGACCCTTTCTAATGTCAGACCTAAAATGCTTGGCATCCATCTGTCTTGGGAGACAATGGAGGAATGTACCTATGTGGGTGAAGTCAAGCTGTTGGATGGTTACGGCGCCTGCTGTGGCTGTAGAGACCAATATGGGAGAGACTTGTTTTATAGACCTAAAATAAAGCCATTTCTTTTTTTTTCTTTTTTTTAAAAAACATTGTACAGAGAGGGACATGGGTGGTGCTGTGGTCTAAACCACAGAGCCTAGGGCTTGCCGATCAGAAGGTCGGCGGTTTGAATCCCTGCGACGGAGTGAGCTCCCATTGCTCAGTCCCTGCTCCTGCCAAACTAGCAGTTCGAAAGCACGTCAGAGTGCAAGTAGATAAATAGGTACCGCTCCGGCGGGAAGGTAAACCGCATTTCTGTGTGCTGCTGTGGTTCGCCAGAAGTGGCTTAGTCATGCTGGCCACATGACCCGGAAGCTGTACGCTGGCTCCCTCAGCCAGTAAAGTGAGATCAGTGCCGCAACCCCAGAGTCGTTCGCAACTGGACCTAACGGTCAGGAGTCGCTTTACCTTTACCTTTTACATATATTAAAATATAAGACAGTCCCTTGCTGCAGGTCACACAGCAGAAGACATGACAGAAAAGGGAAAAAGGAAAGGGCTGGAAGAGGAAAGCAAACACTGGAGCACCTGCTAATGGATGGAGCCAGGTTGGTCTCCCCCTAGCCATGATGTTCATACTGGAATCCAGAGGGTAGAGTCATCTGGCCGTTGCACTTTTAAAAAGTCAAATTTTTAAAAACTGTAACAACCCTCCAATATGGATTGGAATAAGCACTTTCCCACCCTATTCTATTTTATAATTTCACTCATAGCTAAAACTTTGAAATAGTGGTATATGTTAGTGCAGAGAGAGTGCGATGGCAATGAAGTATTGGGCATTAATGGTCAGCATGCTTCCTGGTTGGCCAGGAAAAAAGGAAACAGCAATATTGTCATGTGTTCTGGTCTGTGGAAGGAAATGGCAAATCCGAACAGCAAAGTGATTGCAAAAAACCATGTTGGGCCACTAGTAAACCCAGCCCAGTATACTTCCTCTGGATTAATGGCCAGCTGGGGGTTTACAACTCACAGCTGCACCTCAGGACATCATCTTCTTCCCAGCTGGCCACTAATCCTCAGGAAATGCCCTTCTCCACAGACATTAGATCTTAATTATTGCCTACGATATGTTGCAAAATGGAGGCAAAGAAAAGAGCAAAAAAGGTGCTAAGTGAAAGTCGCCCCAAGCACAGGTAAAACCATTACAGCGTTCCAGTCTTGAGCATGAGCCATGTGCAAAGAGTGTGAGCATTCATGAGATTAGGACACATGTCTAAATAAATGGAGCCTGGAGAAAGGAGCATTCATGTTTCGATTGATTCTTAACTTTTTATGGATTTATAGTAGTAAGAAATGGACAAGAATGTGTCTCAGTTCTAGAACTACCTACAAATAAAAGCAAAGGCTATGTTGAGCAGCTAAGGGAAGTTAGACGAACAGGAAAATAGTAGTATGAAGGATATGGTAACCTCCTGGTTATCAAAACTTTTTTATCTGCCATCAAAAGTTTTAGTTGAGAAGGAACTCCCACATTTGCTTTGAATTCAACAGCAAACAGCTCTCCTAGTGGAAAGAGCAAGTGCACACTGGACTTCATCGAAAAGAGATGCATATTTGGGTCCTATTTTTGGTGGACTTGTAAGGTGCTTTCTAAAGAAGAAAATACAGATATAGTTATCTAGGTCTAATTTATGGAATCCTCCAGATGTAAGAACAGAAGAGGAGCCCTTCAGACCAGAGTTGCTAATCCTTCCCCCTGCTCCTCAACAGCAACCATCCATATGCCCATGAGAAGTTCACAAGGAGGGCATGAGGACAATAGCACTCTTCTGCTATTTCCCCCCAGTGACTGGCATTCAGATGGATGGTGCCTCTGATCCTGGACTAGCAGGCATTGATGGCCTTATCCTCCAGTTTGTTTAATTATCTTTTAAAAGTCATCTACATTGATGACCACTACATATTGTGGCAGCTACGTCCATGAATCAAGTATGCGTTTCATTAAGAAGGCAAATACCCATTGACAAGATCTCCATATTGAATCCAATGATGGGATTGATGGTGTCCATTTTAAAGTGGGACTTTGGCTCTCAGTTGAGTCTCTGTTGAATATGGCAGATCCACACCACTGAAAGCGCATTCAGCACATGTTTAAATCACATAGCTTTCCCGATGGAATCCTGGGAACTGTATTTTGTTATGGGTGTTGGTAACTGTAGCTCTGTGAGGGGGAAACAGCAGTTCTAGGGTTCTTTGGGAGAAGTCGTGTGCATTGGATATGCTTTAAATGTATGATGAGGATCTGCTCTATATCTTGTTTTTTCCATAGCTCAGCACTATGTACATTTCCTAGCCCCTAGCCCCATTTGTGTTCAACATATGCTACATGCATTTCTTGTTTAACATCCTGCTATGTCTGGGGGAAAAGAAATCTTTGGAAGTTTAGCAAGATCCTATAATACTGTAACTTCTTCTCATCAGAATTCAAGTTGTTCCTCATGTTAATCATTCCCCACTGAAAGTGCTTGATTAACAGGTTGATCATCCTCTCTTTGATCAGTGGATCTTGGAATTGAAAGGTTTTGGAAACCTGATCCATATTTGGGCCTGTAATTATAATTGCCCATAAATTTCTCATGAGACAAATCACTCTACCGAAAAAAGAGAATTGTGAGGAAGGCTGTTTTGTCTGTAACCTAATGTGTATTTAAAAGCAAAGGAATTTCTATCCTTGTTTTAAAACGTTGGGTAATAAAATGTATACCTTCAGAAAACTTAACTACTGCAAAGAAGCATCTTTTAACCACACACACTTTAAGTCTTTTTCAAAGGGGAGACTACCTTTGTTGATCTACTGACTCTGTATGGTAAGAAAGCTATCTCGCTTTTTTGCATATATTATCAATGCACAAACAAAGTACAGTGGTACCTCAGGTTACATACTCTTCAGGTTACATACTCTGCTAACCCAGAAATAACACTTCAGGTTAAGAACTTTGCTTCAGGATAAGAACAGAAATCGTGCTCTGGCGGAGCAGCGGCAGTGGGAGGTCCCATTAGCTAAAGTGGTGCTTCAGGTTAAGAACAGTTTCAGGTTAAGAACGGACCTCCAGAATGAATTAAGTTCTTAACCCGAGGTACCACTGTAATAGTACATGTTCCAGGAAGCAGTAGCACTAAAAATATTTGGGTGGCATAGTACTGTACAGAGCACACTGAAGTTTTTGTTACTTTGTGATCCACAAACCTTCAATTATTGCCACTATGGAGAGAGAGAGAGAGAGAGAGAGAGAGAGAGAGAGAGAGAGAGAGAACATGCCTGCCTTCCCTGTCTCTCTGATAACACACACACCCCTGTGGTGATGTAACAGTCTAATATGCTCTTTGCCATAAAACCCGATGTTTGGGTTGGAATTACATTATGAGTACACATGCTATCTCCTCATTGGGCATCTAGAGACAGTGTAAATGGTGAAAAGGTGGAGAGAGCGAGAGTGAGAACATTCTTAGTACCCTCTATGTCTATGAGGATGGGCTGGGAGATGGCACCCAATTCACCCCACTATTTAATGGGATCACTCTGGGTAGAGAGAATATCCTGTTGTTAGCCTTAGCCTACAATGGTCTAGCTCCTGATAAAAGCCCTATTTGTCCAAACGGCATGCAACCTTGCTGAGATGTTGGCTATCTAGTCTTGTGTAGGATGTTTACAGAGTGCCAAAACCCAGCCCTGGGTAATTAGATCGGAATGGAGCCTTCCTTGTTGTGCTGCTCAAAAAGGCTTGATAGATTAATGGAGGATGGAAGACGGTCCACCTGCCTCAATGTGATTAAGCTGGGCTGAGCTGAATTGCCACCAGTGTGGCGATTGCTTGCATTAGGCTCAATGTTTCTGGGATTACATCTAATAAAAATGTGGCCCAACGTAATTCAAATAGCTTCTCTGGTACCTCTTTTCCCTTGTAAAGAAAATAAAGCTCTTTACTCTATAGTCCATGTGTTCTTGGAAGAAAATATGGTCATAACTGACATTCTTGACTTGGATTTACCTAAAATATGCATCTGAGGCAAGGGCAGTTCCAGATATTAATAGTTAACATTAGGCTTAGGGTGAGTGTCTCAAATGTTGGAACACAGCAGTGTAGTTCTGCCTTTTTTGTGTGTGACCAGATTGCCATTGGAAGTGAACAAAAAACAGAGAAAACTCACAGAGAGGGAAGTTTGAGATCACAATGGATATTATTTTATACCCATGATGCACATATAAATGCCATTTTGGTTAAATATGGGTCATAGCTCTCCAAAGCTGTGCTTTGTGTTGAGTCTAGGATTCAATTGCCTAATTATTTAATACATTGATATGCTATCTTTCCTTCAAGGAGCTCTCTACATGACTTCCGCATTTTATCTCCACAACAACCCTGTGAGGTTAGATTGAGAGGTCCAGTGTCACCCAGTGAGTTTCCTGTCTATGTGGGGGATTTGAAACTTGGTCTCTCAGCTCCTAACATAAAATTGTAATCTGTCCCATTCACTTATGCGGGGACAATTTGTTCTATATACTATGCATTTATTTATTGCAATTTATAAACCTGAGCAGTAAAAGATCATAATAAAATACTGATAACATCAACATTCATGCAGTATGCATGGAATCTGCTTGTGTCCTCTTAAAAAACCCACCTCCTGAACTTTTTTTTTTTTAAACCAAATTATACAACTGAGTCACTGGGAAATCCTTCCGAAGACCAGTCCCTTACACCAGCAATTAAATGTCACCTCAAAGACTCTGATGTGCTCAGGTGGTTTCTCCACAAACCACAGAGCTTCTTACAAAAGAAGGACACCTCCACACACACTTTCTTTCTACACTGGGATGAGGAACCTGTGGCCCTTGAGGTGATTTTGGGCAACAACTCCGATCATACCTGACTACTGGCCAGGCTGGAGTAGAACAGTACCTGAAGGGCCACACAGGTGCCTCATCCCTACCTTAATAGGATAGAGCTACTCGATGTTTCAAGGCAATGGAAAAAGTTGCTCATGTGGACACGGAAGGAGCAATGTTCACACAGGGCTCTGGGTTGGGCTGCATGTTTGGCACGCTGACAGAAAATTTTACTGCACAATTAAAGGAGAAGACAAAATCAAAAACATGACTCACCTGGATACATGCAACATTAGGAAAACCAGGTGGATGGAACAAAATGAGGGAGGTGAGGACGGGGAAATTTATTTATTTATTTATTTATTTATTTATTTATTTATTTTGTAAAAATATATATATATTGCATGATTATAGAATCATAGAATTATAGAGTTGGAATGGACCATGTTGGTTATCTAGTCCAACCCCCTGCAATCCAAGAATATTTGCCCAATGTGGGAATTGAACCCACAACTCAGATTAAAAGGAAAACTCAATGCAACAGAGAAGGCTCTCTTCCAAGCTGCTACCTCTGGGCTTCTGAGGGTGGTAGAAAAACCAAGAGGGCACCCTCCACCAATCTTTGCACCCAAGAAGGTCTGTGGGGAAGGGAAGTCTCTCAGATATTGGGCGCCTGAATCATTTAGCCCTTTAAATGCTAATGTGAACCCCTTGAATTGAGCCAGAAACAAACTGGCAACCAGTGCAGCTTTTAAAATGCATGACTTATATGATAACTACAGTTCTATGGGGAATCCCCCATGACTGTTAAAGTGTTATAATAGTGTTTGAAATGTTTAGTGTGGACATGATCAGTGTCCTGGGGATATTGCAACTTTTTGTTCTCCCAAACACTGAAACCCTATAATCCATAAAATATTTTAATTTTAGAAGTCAGAAACTGAAATGGCTTCCAGGTGTGCCTTTTGCAGATGCTGTAGGTGTGAAATCTCTTCAGCTCCCCATAAATAGATAACACTGAATGCTGTACAGTAAGGAGTAGGTACAAGCCCCAAGCTTTACTAACTGTATCAGAGTAGTACTCATTATTACACATTAGCTTTAAAAATGAGGAAAAGGAGTGAAAATGGCCTTTGTTTATAATGCAGCCTTGTTTAGGGTATTCTACAGACCTCTCCTTATTTTGCGCCCATTCTAAATTGACTTTCTAGAAAGCCAGATAAAAACGAAACTTACTATTTGTTCAGAATAAATTTCCAAAGCTAGGAAGACAAGCAGTGAAAGAGACCCTCCACAAAATAAATCCTTCACTTTCTTTTCTTTTTTTTTATAAAAAAAGAAGCTAATGAAAGCCAAAGTGACAAAAAGTCCCCCCCCCCAATCACGTATGTTCCAGCGTATTACAGGGAAGCATTCTCCACAGTTTCCCTCCTTCCCCCTCTTTCTAAATGTTGGCACAACTGTTTGGTTTCCCAACTCTGTGAAAATCTCAAAAATAATGAAAATGCAGCTACCGTACTTTGTAAGCTCTTGGTAGATATTTTCTCTTACTTTGTCATTTTCAAGGGGGAAAACAATGGTGGCATCTGTGCCCTGGTGCTAAGTGCTCATTTGCATGCACAGGCAGAGAGATATCCGTTTATTATCAATTTTATGCATTACTTCATTTCATGGTGTTAAAACAATTACATTCAAAGGGTTCAGCAGTCCACAGCCAAGCTATTCAGTGCTCCAGCAGCATCATATAATAACGTTATTCAGGGAGAGACACATACATCATAGTTTACTGATTTAGAAGTAAAAGAGGGAAGGAAAGACAGGGCAAGAGAGAGAGAGAGAGAGAGAGAGAGAGAGAGAGAGAGAGAGAGCACAAGCACAAAGTGGCAGTTCCTATAGAGCTGGAAGTGGAATTAGCAAAAAGAAAAGAAAAGAAAATCTGAATTATTACAATAAGCAGAGAAACCAAGGGCAGATGGAGGTGTGATTTATTAACTTCTGAATTACTTTCCAAGAAACTTGGGTCTCTTTTCTAGGTAAAGCTGTTCTCCTGCCAATTTTCCTACCATATACATTAGCAACCTGTTTTATGTGGCCCATTCCATAAACAAGATTGCAAAGCTCTATAGGAAAAGCAAACAGACAGAGAAAGCTGGCACCTCCACGGTCTTATTTTACACTGCCAGTTTGATAGATCTCCGTGGAGGCTTTTGCAACCTGCCAAACCTGCATGACTGGAAATATGAATTCTGTATTTTGGTAGGAAAACCAACAGCAACCAGGGAATTGAATGTGTTATGAAGGGTGGACAAATCTGCTCTCTAGAAAAGTTCATTGTGGTCTGTGGAGGAACTTGCCTCAGGTAAACAGAAGGTGCTATGCATGCTATGTAAAGTAATAATTAAAAAGTGACTACAAGTACAAAGGGACCCAGGTGGCGCTGTGGGTTAAACCACAGAGTCTAGGGCTTGCTGATCAGAAGGTCGGCAGTTCGAATCCCTGCCACGGGGTGAGCTCCCGTTGCTCGGTCCCAGCTCCTGCCCACCTAGCAGTTTGAAAGCATGTCAAAGTGCAAGTAGATAAATAGGGACCACTCCAGCAGGAAGGTAAACAGCATTTCCGTGCGCTGCTCTGGTTCGCCAGAAGCGGCTTTCTCATGCTGGCCATATGACCTGGAAGCTGTCTGCAGACAAACGCCGGCTCTCTCGGCCTATAGAGCGAGATGAGCGCCACAACCCCAGAGTCGGACACGACTGGACCTGATGGTCAGGGGTCCCTTTACCTTTCACAAGTACAAAAAACAAAACAAAACTACCCACCCCTAATATTTCACAATATTTTCTCACCAGGGTGAGAAAGCTCAAAGCTATCACTGCCACATAGAAGCAATTAGCACTAGTAAATAAGGTAAAGGTAAAGGTAAAGGACCCCTGGACAGTTAAGTCAAAGGCAACTATGGGGTTGCGGCGCTCATCTTCCTTACAGGCCAAGGGAGCCGATGTTTGTCTACAGACAGCTTTCCGGGTCATGTGGCCAGCATGACTAAACCACTTCCGGTGCAACGGGACACCATGACAGGAATCAGAGCACACGGAAACACTGTTTACCTTCCCGCTGCAGCGGTACCTATTTATCTACTTGCACTGGCATGCTTTTGAACTGCTAGGTTGGCAGGAGCTGGACAGAGCAACAGGAGCTCATCCCCGTTGTGCGGATTCGAACCAGTGACCTTCTGATCAGCAAGCCCAAGAGGCTCAGTGGTTTAGACCAGTGTTTTTCAACCACTGTTCCGTGGCACACTAGTGTGCCGTGAGATGTTGCCTGGTGTGCCGTGGGAAAATTACTTTATATATAGTCAATATAGGCACAGAGTTAATTTTTTTAACATTTTCTAATGGTGGTGTGCCTCGTGATTTTTTTCATGAAACAAGTGTGCCTTTGCCCAAAAAAGGTTGAAAAACACTGGTTTAGACCACAGCGCCACCTGCTCCTACTAGGAAATAACCTCCCAACTTAAGAAGGCCCTGAGGAGTTCTGTAAAACCTTCATCAAATTTTAAGGCAGTCTTCACCTGCACTTTACGTTTCCATACCCTACAAGTGTCCTGATTTTACAGGGGCAGTTCTGGAATTATGAAAGCCATTCCGGCTTCTGATTTGATGCTGGAATATCCCTGTTTCCCCTGCCAGCGGTGCCACCACTGAGAGAAGGAGCCAGCACCAGGGAGTATCCCATTGCCTCTCCATGGCTGCTGCTGCTGCCGGCCTCCTTCCTTGAGGAACTCATAGCAGCTGCTGGAGAGTGGGTGGGGAGTAGGAGAGGCTGCAGCCACCGAGACCCTATTTTATCTGAAATTGTCCATATTTTTATCTGAGGAAAGTTGGAGGGTATTCATTTCCAGCCACAAGAGTACACCTTGTTCCTAGAAGCTTGTAAACTCCAGTGAATACAGCATCCTGGCCATATCTCTGATGTCGCTTAAGCCTCCCACACATTATTTCTCCAATTCAAAGACATGCATGTGATCGGAAGCAAATGTACAAGCTTAACCATTTAAGTGAAGGAAATAGATCAGCATATGCAAAGGAATGCAGGCATGCATTAGCTTTCTCAACTAAAAACAAAAAGGCCCAAATGTCCCTTGCAGACAAAGGAACCCTATGTCCACACCAGAGCTCTAGCACTCTGCAAAAAGTTGCTGGATCAGTGTGACTGGAGATAATTCCTAACCTTTTGAGAACTGGGCTCGGTCTTCTGACATTTCCACTAGAAGGAGCTCCAGGTGCTGCAGAAAACTGCTTGAACTGAGAAGCTTCACAGCAAGTCCAGTTTTCTCAACAGTTTTAGGGAGACTTTTAAGAAATCAGTCTTTGTGAACTCTGAAAGGAACTGGTATCATCCGGATGAATGTATCGATTAGTTAGCCACTGGCTTTTGCACTTCATACATAAAGACATACATAATGTTATTTGTATGCTGCCTTTCTATAGTTTAAACCATGCTCAGGGAGGCTTTCAACATGAAAAAATACACAAATTACAACAAAACAAAAGGAGTCATAAGCAATGTCCAAAATGTTCCAATGCAGGTTCTCAGCTCAAAAGAAGTATCTGTTTACATTTATTTACAAATGCCTATTTAAAGAGAAAATATGTAGAAATGGTAAAATATGCTGCATTTAAAATACAGTGGTACCTCGGGTTAAGAACTTAACTTGTTCTGGAGGTCCGTTCTTAACCTGAAACTGTTCTTAACCTGAAGCACCACTTTAGCTAATGGGACCTCCCGCTGCCGCTGCGCTGCCAAAGCACGATTTCTGTTCTTATCCTGAAGCAAAGTTCTTAACCTGAAGTGTTATTTCTGGGTTAGCAGAGTATGTAACCTGAAGCGTCTGTAACCTGGAGTGTATGTAACCTGAGGTACCACTGTATGTGTGTGTGTGTGTGTGTGTGTGTGTGTGTATATATATCGGTATATCTGGATGCATTGTTATTTTTTTGGCAGAGTAATCACAGAAGTAGGGCAGACCTAGGGTGAGCACATGTGAAAATGACACAAACTGGAAATTTTCCCATCCCTATACTGTTCTGTTTCCAACTGATGTACAACCAATAATTCATGTGAGTGGTAGCCAACTAGGTCTTCCTCAGAATAGACCCACTGAAAACCATGGCCTTTACTGACTTATGTTCACTGATTTCAATAGTCCCACTCTGAATATGGCTTAATTAGCTACCACCTAGTAAACATAAACAAAGCATAGATTGGTCCGCATGGAGGAAATTCCAGTCAACTTTAGACCATGGCGCCTATCATACAGTGGAAATGTAATATTGCATTTACCTTACATACCTGAAAGCTGATTATTACTATTATTCTCAACTAATCTTATCAATAAGCCAAGAGTACAGATGCAGGAAGAGAGTGCCAATATTGAGTTATCAGCCATCCTATTTTGAAATGTTCCACGTGGTACTAAAGAGAAAACGGTGGACGATAAATTCTCCTTCAAAAATCCAGATATGTAGCTATTTCTGATGTATCAGGTGAGCTTCCTTAAAACTCAAAGGCACAGCATTATCAGCTTTCAAAGCCTTCCTTAAAATTCACCTCTGTTGTGATGCGTGAAAAACCTTTGAATATAGTTGGGCAGCTGGTGTGTTGTGACAGATGTTTTCTATGGTAATCATGCCGTTACCTTGTGCTTTCTCCATCTGTTTTTTATATCTACTTGTTGTGATATATTTAGACTATAAACTCTTCACTATCATATGGCACAGATATCAAATAATGAGCACATGGTCAGTCACTGAATTGGGTACTCTTTACGCCAACCACACTTGAATATCTATTTTCCAACTGGTTATGTAATACAGTAATCACCACTATTGTGCCAGTGCCCCTGCTTTCCATTCCAACAAGATTTCATGATGGTATCATGCACTATACTATTATAGCTCAGCTGGTAGAGCCTGAGACTCTTAATCTCAGGGTCACAGGTTCAAGCCCCACCTTGACCAAAAGATTCCCTTTCAACTCTATGATTCTATGATCTACTTTATACACTGCAAAGTGCAGTGGTCAGAGATGTTTTGGTGGCTTATAGGTTATGACATGAAATTTATTGCTCGTGTATTATGATTACATTTCGTACAGTCCTAGATGTGGTATAGCTTTGTCTCCATGATTGCATTCCACTGCTGACATTTTTCCAACCTGATGTCATTGACCCTGCATGTTACCTGTGCAAAAGGCATCAACTGTATAAGTAAAGATTTGCATTAATTGGTACTACACGGACAACTGGTATTCTGCAGGTCTTTGTACAGACACGGAAGGAGATATTTTAAAAGGTCTGCTGTAGTGAATAGTTGAATCAAATGACAAATATGCTCATCATGAGTGGTGGGTGCTTCCAAACAGTCATTTTTTTTCCATCACTACATTTCGTGCTGTACTGAAGAATCACAGCTGAGAGTTGAATTCAAAGTAGCATCCCATCAGTGCAAAGATGGCTGCCTGCACAATGGGACTTCCACCCTCCTTCTCTTGCGCATGCTAAAACTATTCTAGGGGTTCCCTCAACCCTCTGGAGAAAATATGGGGGAAGAGGGCACTCCTGGGTGGAGGAGAGGAAGGGAAGCCACATTTTGCAAGCAGAAATTCTTGAATGGGCAGGACATATTAGTTGGATACTGTCTTGACTTTTCCCACTTGAGCAGCTTTAGAACTTAGTGTACAGGTGGTGACCATTTTGCACATGTTCAGTTGATATGTGACCACTGCTGTGCCCCTTTTGGGCCCCAGAAGGGAGTGGAAGGAGGCGGGGTGGGCTTACACATACTTTGCCAACACATGTGATGACCCAGAATGCAACCCCCATGCAAACAGGGAGTTGCCTGTATGCGTTTACATTCAGCTACGTTCCATCCAGACTTGTGGGTGTACCACAGTCACGTGGAGGAAGTAATAACAATGCACCTAAGCACACCATTTTATCAGTGCTCATTTTAAAATATGTGCTGAAACACATTTTTTAATATATATATATATATAAATCAAGTAAAAAAACTAACAGTAAAGAAAGGCAGAGGCTGGATAGGAATGAGTGGACATCTGCCAAGGTGAGGGGGCAATGCAAAAGGGCTTAACTGCCTGAAACATCACTGCATGTGGCAAACCCCTGCCTTTTAAAGAAGATGGAAGGGTAGCACTAAAGTGTGGAGATTGCACTGCTCTTCTTTTCCTTCTGAAATGTTGGATTTGGTGAGCCCACAAAAGAGATGGAAGAATCACAGGAGAGCCTATGTGATTACCTGTAAATGTGAATAAAGGGCAACTCCTGGCATGGAGCATGTGGAGAGGAGGCAGTATCTGAACACTAAAGTTGATTTAATGCTATTGTCACCATGAGCATTTCTCAACTAAAGAAGAGCAGATGGAGTGGTGGCATTGCTTTTTAAGCTTAACTGCATATTGTGGCAAGTGGCAAGGGCAGTACTGGGCCCTGCCCAGAGCTGGGACTTGTAGTCTCCTCATAAAAGGAGAGGGAGACACGCAGCCAGATTGCCACAGTCAGTGACCCCAAAGAGCCATTGGATCCAGATGTCTCCACTCCAGCACTGCAGTTCTCAACATCAGTGGCCTGGGTTAGCTGTTATTCCTGCATTGCAGGCGGCTGAACTAGAAGACTTTTGGGGTACCTTCCAGCTCTAAAATTCTGTGGTTTTGTGATTTCCTAGCTGGCTCTCAGGGCCACAAGAACAGAGGAGATAGCCAGGTAGAAGTTTCAGGGCCATCAGTGAAGTGGCTGATTAGCTGCATGGGGAAACACATGCATACACCTGCCTGGATCAAGCCCTAGCTGAGAGCCAGTAAGGGATGGGGTCTCCAGCTTCTATACAATTTTGCAGTGTGAGCTGCTTCAGTGCTGAAGCAACAGCTCCCTTAGGGCTCAAAGTGAAACCTTCCTGTACTTGAGAGGATGACTGATCGACGCAGTGTAATAAAATGAACCATGTTAGTGGGCATGGTGTTCTTAAAACAGAGCAATTCTGGGACAAATCTATACCTTTGATAGCAGTTGGCTGGAAAATTAACAGCAAGAAGAATTTCTGAGATCTTGTTGGAGAACATATGGCAGGCTCTGGCTTTCTTACTAAATCAGATGATATTACTAGAACTGGGTCATTATGCACACATTGTAATCTAGCGTTAAACCCAACAAAGTAATATTTAGCTTGGGTTTTAATTGTGCAACTGGGATTTATCTCTGCTTTTCAAAAGGGGGAAAAATCAAGAAGTAGTTGGTGAATTTGTATTCTTTTTAAAGGGGCTTCTATGCTTGATGGAAGTGAACCACAAACTGGATAATGTAAACATATGCATTTTAAAAGTATAAATCAAATGGCTTATATATGTTTTTAGTTTTGTATGCAAATGAATCACACACTGAGAGAGACACAGGAACACAATGTCACAATATCATGTGATGAAATGTTATATTTTTGAACCGCATCTATTGCAAAAGTGCTCCATCTCTGTTTTTTTTTTTTTTATGAAATGCACCTGTTTCTAGTATGTATGTTCTGAATGTGTGCCACTTTTGTAAAGAACTGCTTAATGGATGATAAGAACAGTTTGTGCTGTGTTCTGTTTCCAAGGGCAGCCAGTCAAATGTGTCTGGATGCTCACAAGGAGAACACGAAACTGATTGCATTTCCCTGGCTAGCTGTATATGAGACTATTCAGGAAGTGGGGGCTATGCGTAACAAGGCTCAGCTGAGAGGGAGTGGTAGAGCCTCCAGGTAAACTATTTTTGAACATAGGGGCTCCATTGAAACTGCCACAACATTTATTAGGTTTGCACAGCTCTGTTTATCCAGTCTGGCTGCTGGATCCCCTAGTTGTTGGTGGTGACAATTCGTTCAGTTTAGATCACACATTTCTTTCTCAACCAAAACACAAGGAACCTAATGAAACAAGAGTAAAACACAGGAAATGAAACTGATTGGATCCTGGTGCCTCCGTTCGCCTCTCTGTTGATACTCATAGCCATTAGAAATTTGAAATAATGTCCAGAAAGATGCTATGATTTTGCCAGCAAACGCTAAACATATCTACTTCCCTCAAACACACTTTTCCTATTCTTTAGTCATACGTTTCTGCCATTTAATCACTCCATTTTACTCCCTGCAAAAAACAAACAAACAGATATGGTTAAAATAGGATTTCTGTGTGATAGGGAATATATATATATAGTGTTTGGTAAGTCCTATATCAATGAGTTTTATCCTCCTGTTAGTCTCTTCCTCACTTCTACTTAATAAGCAAACATACATACTTAACAAGCAAATGTGTCCCACACAGGCCTTCATATCAAGGTGCCATACATGCTAAGTATTTGGGGAGTATGGAATGTTATTACAAGACTTAATGAGTTTGTGTGGAAATCCAAAGTCTATTTTGTGATAGCAGCACACATGACCACAGTCAATTAAGCCAACAATGTGTCTTCAGAAACTCCACAGAATTATTTTAGAACAAATGGTGAAGCCTATGCTTCGAATGCTCTTCCACACATGGCTTTATAATAGGGGTGGGGAACTTTGGCCTCCCAGAAGCTATCGGACTACAACTCCCATCAGCCCCAATCACTGTCTGTGCTTGCTGTGGCTGATGGGAATTGGTGTCCAACAACATCTGAAGAGCCACAGGTTCCCCATCTGTGCATTAGATACTCTTGCAGGCAGCTGAGATAATATGTACCATGTTAGCAGGGAAAGGTGTACATGTCAAGTTGCACTCCAGTCAACCCTAAACCTCTTAGATGCACTGATTTTACAACATGTTAAAGGGAAGTGTTTAGAAAGAGACTCCCATATCTGCCTCCAGCAGCTGAAGAGTAAAAACTCTGCTTACTCTCCCTCCCTCCCCCCTCTCTCTTTTATGTCAAGAGTTAATAAAGTCAGCAATATATTAAATAGCATTTTGGCAAGCACTTGGCACACTAAAATTCTTTTCTATAGCTAGAAACAGTAAAAATGATTTATGAGCAAGGCATGAGTGCCTAAGGAGGGGAACCAGTTCCAAAGAACCCAATCAACACGGCTAAATGTAGTAAGCAGCCCTCACTTGTCTAATACCCAATTTGGTCATTACTTCATTGGCCACCTGGCAGCTCAACCAAGTTGCTTCTGTCAAGTAGAGCACATTGTGATTTGGCCCAATTTGACTATGCCTAGGGTTGCCAGGTTTTGATCTGGGTTCCATACATGTGCTTTCTTTAAAACAGTGGCTGGATCACTAGTCAGCAGCTGCTGGTGTCCACTAGTTCAGGTGGGGCTGCTAGGAGATCATGTGGCGGTGGGGGAAGTTGTTCTGGTTTTCTCCCCACCCACCTCCTTGGAAAGCTGCTGTGGACACTCAAGGATTACAAGTTTACAAATGGCACCTAACTAAATTGAAAACCATATTTGGTTCTGTAGTAGTACAAGCTACCTCTCCAGTTTGGTATCATATGCAAATTCAATGAGCAATGGCAACCCCTCAAATCCTTCATCCAAGTAATTTATAAAGACATTGAACAATAATGGGCCCAGGACAGAAGCCTGAGGCACCCCACTTGTCACTCCCCCCCCCCCCCGGATGTTGAGTACCCCTTGGGTTTGGTTAGTCAACCAGCTACAAACCCACCTAACGGTCGCCTCATCCAGCCCACATTTCACCAGCTTTTCTGCAAAAATATAATGGGGGACTTTGTCAAAGCCTTACTGAAATCAAAACACACTACGTCTTGTACCTCATCTGCACCATCCTAATTTTTGTAAGAGCATTTTAAGTTTGCCAAAGTGTTTTCTGTTATTTTTATCCTTAGAACATGCTGCAATTTTATCAAAACAATGAAAAGAAAAGTACTAGCACCTTAAAGACAAATAAATTTATTATGCCATGAGTTTGGGGCAGTTAAATGCCACTTTACCAGAGGCCCCATTCGCAGATGGGAAATTTTAAGTGGGACCTTACGTATGGAAAAATGTTACTCTACCACCAAGCTCTGGTTGTACCAGTTCCTGAGGAGCAACAATTGGAGAGGGCTATTACCCTAATGTCCTTCCCATGGGCTCAAGCTCTGCTTGTGGACTTCCCATAGGCATCTGGTTGGCCACTGTGAGAACAGGATGTTTGATGAGATAGTACTTTGGTCTGATCCAGATTCCTAGGTTATGTTCTTAATGAATCAGCCCTAAGTCAATCACACTAAAGCAAACATGGAGCGAAGTCTTCTGGTGAGCAGGTAGGGAATGCAATACAAAGCTGGCTAGTCATGGGTAACTAGCAAAGCTGAGATTTCAGGACTTGCTGGATCGGGGCTCTTTGATCAGTCTGAAATGCCGTGTGCATCAGATACCATGGCCCCATTGCTCTTTGTTCTTCATCAGCTACAGTACATGTCCACTGTCTGGTTTGTCAATCATCTGATTCAATGGCTGTTTGCCTGAGAAGCTGCTGACAGGGGGTGGGAGTGGGGGGCAGCTAGAGCTTAATTACCGTACCTCATTAAAGGGCTTCTCATTCATATTCAGTAAGGAATCATTGAAGTAGACAGATATGTCTTTGTTAGGTGAATTAGAAACCGCAGTCTTTTAAAAAGAAAGTCCTGCCACTTATGTGTTTATGCCTGTTTGGTTAAGGGATTCTTTTAACATTGTTGAAGGAAATGGCAAGAAAATTAAAGAATAAAATATTTAAATGAGCGAATTTGCTGTAAAGTCACAAGACAGGCTTTGGGAAATGCAGCCATGCCCTTTTACTAAAATACTGTTTACAAAATTCCATCACTTTTTCTTATTTTTGGACTCTCAATTGCTTTCTTTTGGATTGAAGTGAAAGAGAAATCAATCACAAGACTGTGAAGGAACATAACAGTTTAAGATTCTTCTGTTCTTGTTCCACCATAGGAATGTGGTGGGGTTTTCTTTTTTTGGGGGGGGGAGATGTTTGCACAAAATTAGGTGCCTAATCTGAAAATATTTATTTAGAAGCAATCACACTACTTAGACATCACAAGAACTTGGTCCTCAGAAAAATCCAGAGGGTTGGTGATCAGGTGAGTACTTCAAGTGACTTGTTCATGTATTTTTCTTCTGAGGCTTCTCCCACAATCCAAACCCCTTTGCACCAGGCTGGGTATGTTTGTGAAGATTGGGCTGAGGTGCCTCTCTGCCCAGTCCTGCTTGCTTCCACTAGTAGAGTGATGCCAATGTCGCCCCCCCTGGCATGCAGTTGTCCATCCAGTCTACTTAACATCCAGGCAGCAGCAGAAGCACCGCTGGTGGGATCCTCACTATTGGCAGCCTGTGGAAAGTCCAGAAGTGAAGCATCCTGGGAATGAGGAGGAGTAGAAACATATCAGGGAAATAATGCTGAAGTTGTAATATGTATGTACCTTACAAGTTGCTAATTTCTCACAACCATCACTACTTATTCACAGTGGGTCAGCCGCTATGCAGGAAGCAAAGGCAAGCAGTTATTTGGTGCAGAAGACGGGTGCGGTTTCCTCTGTCACTGTGGAGGGAATACATTTGACTTTTCACTTCGGATACTAAAATGCACACAAATGCCGGCCCCGGTGAGATTTACTTCTGAATAAACATGCTTAAGGTTGTAAGGGTGGAAATAGTTCTCTCCTCCTCCTCCTCCTCCAACAACAACGAAGTGTCAATATAGCATCTGTGTGCAGGACAGAAGGTGGATCTGGATCTACTGACAGATCTCTGGACAGTTTGCAGTAGATCAGCAAGGATTTACGACTCCCCAATTGTTTTAACTATAGAAAGAACAAAAATACCCCCTCTCCTTTATTATAATACTGAAATGAAGAAAGCTCAGGAATTAATCTAGATTCAGGTAGGTAGCAGTGTTGGTCTGACACAGTCGAAATAAATAAAAATAAATAAAAAAATTGTCCACACAAAAGCGTATACCCAGAACTAACTTAGTTGGACTCTAAGGTGCTACTGGACAATATTATTTATTTATTTATTTTAACTTAGGAATGAATGTTTTGTTTGAAAGGACTGGGAGCAACTTGAAGTTCTAGTACTCAGTCTAAACAAATCCCTGGGCTCAAAATTCCTTAAACCAAAGTGTTTTGTTTCTTTGCCCCAGGTGCTGGTTGGTAAATATCAAGGTTTTTACAACAACAACAACAACAACAACAACAACAACAACAACAACAACAAAGTAACGAAGTAGATCCTGAAAGCTGGAAGTCTTCTCACCCTTGCTCTAAGGAACGCAACTACTCAATGGTTTATAATACCAATGGGTTTAAGTTGCCTCATGAAGCAGCTGTGGGATTTTTTGTGATTGTGAGAACTGAGAGTATTATCAATTCTCTCTCTCTCTCTCTCCTCCCCACTACCCAAACCTGTGGCCCTCCTTCATCTCCATTGGATCTCCATCTCTATGTGCTTGAATTGGCTTCTCACATGCAGTGAGGAAACGTGGCCACATGTATGTATAAATGGAACCAATCAGAGGAAATTTGGTGGTGGGGGAAGAGAAGAGTCAGGATATGTGATGTTAGACAAGAAGGCGGTGTCCCAAATAGAAGAGTGGGGCATTTGATAACTGCTGGTGTCCTAGTTCATCTTTAAGATGTACATATCTTGTGACATCAAAAGCCTTTAGAACTATTTCCCCTTTTATCCATAATCCTGAGTCTTAAGAGAGGGGTGTGTGTGTGTGTGTGTGTGTGTGTGTGAGAGAGAGAGAGAGAGAGAGAGAGAGAGAGAGAGATTTGGTTGTTAGAAAGCATTTGGTGTTCCAGGAAGCAGGTCCAAACAATATGAACTGCAATTTTCAACACAATGCAGTTGTCATATAGGGGTGGTTTACAAGGAGCCCAGTTTAGTTTACAGGTTATCACACATTGTAAAATCTTCCCAGAGTGGGTTGAGCCTCGAAGCAGCCACTACTTCTTGGAGGCTCAATAAACTTTATATAGCAATTCTCCCCCCCCCCACTATATGGGGATGATAGGGGCTGGGGCCAGAGGCTTGCATGGGATCAAAATGCCATCATTTTCACAACAGTAAATTTCGCTGTTTTCCAAGCATGTTGCTACTCCTTTTTATTGCATATACATCAAACTGTCTCTGATATATCTTGTGTGTCAAGGCTGAAAAAAGGTTCACACATCAGATGCTGACTCTGGGGGAAAGTGTTTTAGGAGGGGTGCATTGACATAAGGTACAAGCAGTCCTTCACAGGCACTTAAGCCATGCCATTTTATGATGCACAGTTAAAAAGGTGGGGGGGGGGGTGAACAATGCAGACGCCCTGTAATTTCGAGCCAGGTTGGGTTGAAATTTTAAAAGTTCAATCCCTAGCCTTGTTTGATACACACCTAAAGCATATCTGTGTAGGGTGTGGATATTAGTTTTCCCTGATACCCAAACAGCATCCAAGACAAAAATTGATTCACTTAATATTATCCAACCTTCCCCAACCTGGCACCCTCAATATGTTTTTGGACTACAATTCCTGCCATCCCATTAAGAACCGCGTGGGAAGCTGCTTTAAGCTGAGCATTGCTCCATCTAGCTTAATATTGTTTGCACTGGCTGGCAAAGGCTCTCCGAGTTTTCAATCTTGGGGCAGTCCGACTCTTACCTGGAGATGGTGGGTATTGAATCTTGAACCTTCTGTCTGCAAAGCAGATGTTCTACCACTAAGTGACAGGTCTCCCCTTGGAGCTGTAGTCCGAAACAGCCTGCCCAGTGGAAGCAACATTACAGGAAGCACATAATGCAATGGCACAAATCGCATCCTGTACCTTGCCCCCATACAGATCCACTATGTGTCAGCCTGTGATCGAACTTGAGAGCCAGTTGGTATTGAGTTGTGCTTCACTCAGAGTAGTCCCACTGAAATGAATGGTCATGACTTACTATTTTCAATAGGTTTGTTCTGAGTAAATATCAGTTGAATCTATCCCATGGAGTCTGCACAACACGTTCCACTGTTCCTATGGGTCAGCTGTTTTGGAGGAAGTGAGTTACATGGACAGAACAGAAGGTGGGTACATTCTGTGCTCAATTGGCATTCTGTGCTCAGTCGCTCCCATTCCCTTTTCTCCAACACAGCTCGATTACACTGGGGGAGGGCAGAGGAGGCCTGTCCAAGCCTTTAAACCTCCCTAGAAGATTTTGTTTTAAAAAATAAAAACAAAAATGAAATAAAATACTGTAGCACCAGGGTACAGCTGAAGCTAATATGCATTGGTGGCAGGAAGACAGGAGCTCTGGGTTTGCAGCAAGGCACACCTTTTTCACATCCCACAAAGCATATATTTTATCAAATCATCTCCTAAAAAGAGCAAAAACTTTGAATTATGCCTTATTTCCCATTCATAACAACAATAATAACAACCATGGGGAAACATTCGGTTTCTCTTCTTGGAGAAAAACCACCTTGGTTCATTTTTATAGGCAACTGCTTTTTGGAAAAACGTTAACGGATTGATCACAAGTGAAATACTTCAGACGATTTAGCTGGTAAATCTGAGTGAGGTGGTTATTTTCTCTCTAGCCGCAGAGAGAAGCAGGTTAGCAGGTAAATACATTGTATTGCAGAGGCAGCACATCCCCACTTTATGTAGACAATCTCTCCCATCTCTCTGCTATGTGTGTGGAATACCACAGCCCTTCTCTTTACTGGAAAATCAATTCTAATGTAACTGGCACAGATTTAAGACCCTTCTTGAGTACATGATGAGCCAATGAGCTGTAGAACGGCGCACCCTTGAGTAACTTGGTGGGGAGAAAATCCAACTTCAAATAGGTCTGAGACCCAAGGAAACCTAAAGCTTTAGTAAAGATATAATGACATTTAATGTGTTGAGGTTGTAGATACAAGTGGATAGCTGGCTCTATGATTCTGTATCTTTGCTATGGCTCCTCAAGACTAGATAGGCTATGCACCATGGTTCTCCCCAAATGTTAAATAGTTGGCTCTAGGAATAACTGAGTGTCTAATCTAAGTTACTTTAGGACAATGCTTTTATTCCCATATCTTAGATTTTGAGCATAAACTTAATCAAATTTTAGTGGCAATGCAGTCAAAACCTAAAAATGGGTTCACATTTCTTTAACTATTTGGATTATGAAGATTATGACAACCATGTTATGTTTCATACCTCCATGGATTTACCCAAAAATGTACTGTCAAATGAACTTGGTTGTGTTGGGATATCAACAAAAGTACATAGATATGAAGAAATGCATCCATTAAATTAAACCATAGTTAACATTTTAACAGAAAAGGTATAACATAGTATGTGTACCACTTTAAATCCAAGGATTCTCAGAAAAAAGCCATATAGCTTATGCAAATACTGGGAATTCTTTCCACGGAAGAAAGAATGACTGTTTAACTATGTTGTGGGTGGAGTGTGAATATATCTGTGTACTTTCAATGCAATGTAGTTCTGTTACAGTATTCTTACCCCTTTGATCATAAATGAGGATAACATCATTTTTCATCATTCTTTAACCACTTGAATAATGAATATGAGGGTCTAATGAAAGTGAAAGAAAGGTTTGTATATTTTTGAAAGATCTCTCATGGCAGGTATTAGAGTCTCACAATCTGTGACCATGGGCTGTGTTGGCTGAGTCCACAACATCTAGAGGTTACCACATTGACTACCCTAAACTTAGTGGGGTTTTTTAATCTTTAAATACTGACTTCATTAGACCTATGCCAATGTACTAAATGTATGTGTGACAGGGGTGGTGATTGTATCAGCTGACCCCACTCCTTGGCTTGCCTAGCATTCATACATCAAAAGTCACCTCTGAACAGGCCACAATGTGCATAGGATGAAATAGCAAAATCTGGACACTTCATGGAGGGGGGTTCTAATAAAATAATATATACAACTGAAGAGAACATGCATCAGGTTCCGTGTGCATGCAGTGGGTGGACATCAGGTGTGCTGAAGGTCAGGATCAGGAATTGCAACCCCAACACTTTGCACCTTAACGTGGAACAGTGGAATAAGTAATAACCCACATCCAGATCACATTCGGCCTCCAGTAATGACCAGCCTCCCTAGTTTGGTGGGGGGTGGGATGGAGAATGAAAACATTCATGTGTCATGCAGCAAATGATCATAAATTAATTTCTGACCTCGATGGGCAATCAACGGATACCCTGCAGCATTACATTTCATGACCATATTATTAGCTTTGATTACATAGCTACAAATGTTCTTAGTGGTTACAATTACCCAGGCCTATTCTAATGCCAGCCATGGTAATTGCTTCGATGGCTGTATTCTACATAAAGAAATGTTTCCTTCCATTGGTTTTAAATTTAATACCCCTTTAACATAACTGAATGTCATTTTAGTCTCAAACTGTGTGACATGGTGAGAAACAGGAATGGTCCAATTCCACCATATAAAATAGCAATTAGCTCAAACAACAAGATAACCAAAGATTTTTAGGTTTTTAAAATGTCTGAATTCGATTAGCTAATAGTAAAACCTCTTCTATCTATCTCTCTTCTATCATTGCTATTAAAATTATATGGAATAATTTCCTTTGTCTCTTTCATAATACTGAACACCATCATAAGCACCACTTGAATAAGGACAATATATTTGCAAATTAATTGGAAAAAATGGATTGTTGTGAGATGGTTGTTACACCTCCATGAGTATGTTTTGAACAATCAGTCATTGTTCTTTTAATACAATACTGTCAAGACCATGATAGCTTTGCAAAACTAAAAATAATGCCGCAACTATTTATGACAAACATGAAAAGTCAGGAGAGCCCGGTTGAATCTTGACAAAGACCCATCAAGTCCAGCGTTCTGTGGTCAAAGTGGTCAACCAGATGCCTAAGGGACGTCCATGTGCAGGACCGGAGTACAATACTTGTGATTCCCATCAACTGGTCTTCAGAGACATATTGCGTCTGATTCTAGAGGCAGTACGCAACCATCCTGACTAGCTGCCATTGCTAATGTTATCCTCCATGAATCTGTCTGTTCCCTTTTTAAAAGCCATCCAAGATGGTGACCAGCAGCACTAAATCATGCGATAGCAAATTCCATCATTTATACACTGTGTGAAGAAGTACTTCCACTGCTGTCAAGCTGCCAAGGACCCCCCTCCAAGAGCCCTTGCTCTTAGAGGCCCACAAGATGGTGTAACCTGCCCTGCCCTGGGACCTTATAGCGAAGGGTAGCTAAGAAATCTTGTGGATAAATAAATCAATAAAATACAACAAAATGATTCTGAATAAGTTAGCTGTAGAATGTGATTATATTGTTGTTTCTCACATTCAGTGGTTTGTGGCTTCCACCTGTCTGTTTTCAAACTGGTTCAGTTGGTGACCCCAGAACATCTTCTATGTGTTCTGCTGCAATGGCTGGCACTTTTACAATAAGACTTTATTTTAACAGATGACGATGCTCAAATGAGCAATAGCTGATTTTGCCTTCCTTTCTAGTGAAAGTAGTTGTACTAGTGAAAATGCACAGCTCCTGAAATCCACGACAAAATATGCAATAGGCCAACTGAATGAACAATGGACAGTTTCTTTTTCTTCTTCTAAAAAAATGTATTCCATGTTTGGGGAGTCCAAACTATTTCATCTTCTTTTAAAGACACAGGCTCGCTATAATAAAACTTTTAATTCTAAGATACAATAAGCATCATTACATAATCTTTATCAGCTTCATAAAGTCTTGACCTTTCCCCAATTTCTATGTGGGGAGAAAAACACTGAGAGCCAACATTTCATAGCTCTTTTAATAAATACTTTGGTTACCACCAAGGCTACCAAGGCACTCAGCTCTGAAATGTCTAAAAGTAACAGGTGGTGAGTTCAGGAGGGGAGGGGGAAAGTTGGGGGCCAAGGGGGAAAAAAAGATGTGTTTTACGAGCTCCACTGCCACCTAAAATCTTTGTTGTATAACATTTGGCATTAGCTAAGTTTCTTTTACTATTTACAATAAATTTTGTCGAGACCTCAGAGCGACTTATTTAAGTGTGTCAGCCAGGAGTTGTTATTTGGTTCTATTTAGCTTTCCCAATATTTCCATGGAGTTAAGCCTTGTATAAATTAAAACAACAACAACAGCACAAAGAGGAAATACTGTTCAGTTTCAAAGTGATGAGAAATCAGGGAGGCAAACTGTTGTTTACTGTATGGAATACACCTCTCTCTCTCTCTCTCTCTCTCTCTCTCTCTCTCTCTCTCTCATTTGCCTTGATGGAGGTTGACAGCTCAGAACGCATTTCAGTTCTGTCCATAGGCAGTGAAATGTGTGAGAAACTAATACTCTGAAAATTCTCATATGCATATGAAAAAATAATGGTATGAAAAGAGGCCAGGGGATTAGGACAAGATAAATTTATACTAAGCTTTACACATTCCATTGACAAATTTGCTGTTTTTGCATTGTTGCCTCCGACCTCCCGGTTACCGAGGGGATGACATTAAACGGGGAGAAAATGGCTTATTATGTGTGATAAATTCAAACAAAGATGACGCACTCTGCCCACCAAGTATATCTAAGAAATTGTGAGGAAATGTCAAGCATTTCAAAAGAGAGCTGCCATAAATTCTGATGCTTGGAGACTTTAACGAATTTCTGCCAGAGGGAGAAAGGTCTCTTTGTTTGGACTCAGCTGACACTCAGCGTGTGGAATATTATGAGCTGAGGGGTGGGTAGGTGGGGAGAGTGTCACATAAAAGCTTAAAAAGGGGGGGGAGAGAAAACTGTGGATGTGACAAAACTCAGGCGCTAGAGGGCTGTGAACTGACAGCAGGTCTCTGCCTTGACAGAGTTCATGCACTGCCCGTGCAACAGGAACACTCAGATTCCAAAATATTTGTGCGCTCTTTAACCCTTACATTTTGATCCCGGTTCAAGTTGCTTTCTTCATGCAAATTGGATCTCTCTCTCCTCCCCCCATCACCCCAAACTGATCTATACAGAGTGATGTGTGTGTGTTTTTTTAGGAACTGACAGAGAGGGTGGGTGGGATGGATGGAGAACTTCCCCCTGTCCTGCTGATGTTACATAATTGATGAACAAATGATCTCACATAGTGTCCCTGAATTAGGTCAGAAGGTGGCAGGCTGAGGAAGTGCTGTCAAAGCACTGAAAGAAAAAAGGAGCTAGAGGAGAGGCAAGGAGAACCCCTGCTACTGTGGCAAATTAGCTATTTCACAGCAATGTTTACACTATATCATGCTTTTTCATGCACTGACCTCTCGAGTATGGACTGAAGGGAGAGGGCAAAAATGACACCGTCCCCTGCCCTCAAATTATAATCAGAGAATGCAGCCAAACACCACAGAAGCAAAATTGACAGCCTTCCTACTTTTTCTCTCCCTCTCCCACATTTTTTTTGGAAAGATGGTGTGCTTTCCAACAGAAATGGGGTTAGCTTCTAAGAGCAGGACATTGGCACCTTTGTGGTGGTGCTTTTGTTTTGCTCTGTTCCCAATACTGCTGAGAGATGGAACGCCGCGACAGGATGCACTTATCTGAAATGTTTACAGAAAGTGGCGCTAAAATAAATCAATAAGTAACTGACAATTCATTACTGAGAAAGGCTGTTTTAAATTTACAACTTTGTATTACATCTCAAATATATTTCTCCTTATTTATTTTAGAGGGGGCAACCCTCTCCTCCTCCCTAACAATGCAACGCCCTCTCTCTGAGCATTTCTCACCCCTCCCCAAAAAAGAGCAGCATACCTGACACAAAAGGTCATTTGTTCCTGTTGTGGGTGACATAATTTTTATCTGGTCGGCTTTCTTTAGGCCCTAGGAAGAAGTACTGCTGGCATTCGAACTGCGTAGAGTCTATGTTCAGAGACTTACCTAGGGGGTGAGAGTGATGATGGGGATGCTGAATTTGTCAGGGAGGGAAGTAATCAGTGCAGAACAGAAATGAACAATGCAGTCATATGCATGCCTACTTAGAGGAAGACCCACTGAGTTCAATGGGACTTACTCCCACGTAAGTGTGTTTTGGACAGCAGCCTGAAAGCTGAACTTTGTTGTTGATTTCCTTAGCATTGTGTTTTTGCTCTGATTTCTTTCCTCCTCTCTATCCTTTCTCACTGCTCCCATGAATTTCCTAAAGGCCATGTAATTTCCAATCGTTTTCCTATAACTATTCCTTTCAAGGTCCAAACCCTTAACAGAACCACAGGCCTAATCCCCATCCATGATATCACAGCAGTCAGCATTCCAGATTCAGCCACAGTGTTTGCAGTTTTCCTTTCTGGCAGAGGGTTTGATGGCTGGGAATCCAGCAGTAGTGATGTTCACCTTCACTACTTTTTCATGTCAGGAAAAGCAGCACTGGATGATATATATTTTTTGTCAGACATGCAGCTAATTAAGACATAGATTCCTTGTCTGAGGGAAGATTTTATTCAGATTTCTTTCCCTCCTCTGCACAGTTTTCCATATAACTTTCTAGTGATTATTTACAGGAGTACAGGCACTGTCCGTGCCTGCACCCTGTTGGCTGCCTCTATTTGTGCTGTACCTCCTGTTTTTCTCATTTATCCAGAAATGTGCGTACCATTAAACAGGTGCATTTTCTTAATAATTAGTCCAGGGTTATCATCTTCTTTGCCTTTGAACTACTCTCTAATCCTTTTTTGCAGCTAGAATTTGGTTATAGAAGTCCGCTTGTTTTATGCTATTTGAATCAATGAAACTTTTCACTACTGCTGACAAGTTAGGAGTTTCCTATATTTGTTTTCTGATGGGTTGAACCATATCTGATTCACTAATTGTGTTGACTTAGCTATTCCTATACCAAAATTTCCAACCTGCTTCTACATGGAGTGTGTATATAGAATGGAAACAAGCCTGGCAGAGGTGAATATAAGGTTAGCTAAGGCTACAGCCTTCCACTTGATTTGCACAAATCCCCCTGTCTGTTTTGACAAGAAATGTGACTTGTTCACTTTCTACTTTTAACCAAAGAAACCTTCTCTGAAAGAAGGATTTATACAACCCCCACATTCCATTTATCAGACTTCCTTTAAGCACTTGAATATTATTTTTAATCCTTGACTTCACAACTGCAATAGGAGAAACATCTGTCATTATTTCTCTTTCAATTTTAACAATCCCTAAAGAGCCTTGTCCTAAAAGAAAGACACATAAGGCTGATGCTTATCAACATGTTCGGCAAGTCTATAACTGGAGTGTTTTATGCAAGTCAGAGATCTTAACATTTGTTCAGGAAATCCCTTCTGATCTGCCACAAACTGCAGTGTTACAGACAGTAGGTAGGCTTGATCACTTCTGTGATCAACAAGCACCCTGCCTGAAGATTCTTCTGCAGAGTTTGCCTTTGTCATGTGTACTTATAATGTTGCATTTATCATATTATATGCTGTTTTAATGTGGATCTTATGGACATTATCCAAGAATTCCCATTCCTTTCCTCCCTGTTGCATTTCCCATAGCTCTCCCAAATCTTCTCTTAAGGAGGGGGCCTCTTGTCTCTTGAGAGTAGAGCAGGAGGCTACAGGGGGGAGAAGAGGAAGAAGAAATCCCACCACACACATTATCCCAGTTATGGATTGGCACCATTTCGTTTAGCCTTCTATATTGACATAATAACTTTGTCACTTGGTCAAGTGATTTTTTAATGTTTTTATTTAGTAACCTGATGTTTAACTTTGACCTTTGTCATCTGAATTGTCACAGAACAGGTTGTACATCATAGTTTCATAGTTAAACCCTGTTGCCTGTATCTAGAGCACTTTGATACATACAGTCAAGTCTCTTGCATATGGGAGCTTCTGTTCAGTTCAAAAGAGAAGTTTCCACATAGGATGACTGTCTGCAGCTGCATGAAATTGCTGCATCAAAACAAACTGGTTTTAATGATTCACCGCACAATCCAGCACCACTTTGAAGCATCTCCTCTCATGACAGTCTGGCCACCTTAAGATCAGAAAATAGCCTATTCCAAATGCCATCAAAATTGGAGATGAGGTACATCTCAAGAAGTGAGTAGTGGAGTCCTAATTGTAAAATGTCCTGCACAGGGTGTTCTGTCTGTAAACCAACTCTACTGCTCTTTAAGGTACCATGAAAAACTGTGTGTGTGTGTGTGTGTGTGTGTGTGTGTGTGTGTGTACTCTAATGGCATTCTAAACATCTCAATCATTTTAAAATCTGACTTTTAACAGTGCTCTTTATCCGTTATTTTTTTCCCTTCTACTGTTGTTTTCAACTCTTAAAAGTTATTAAGGATGCTGAAAGATGTTAGGAAACTCCTACCTTGCAGAGGTAGATTTCTCTGAGTGGTTTAACAAACAATCCCTCTTCTCAGAGAACTCTGGAAATTTTAACTCTGTAAGGGGAATGGAGATCTCCCAACAACTTTCAGCACCCTTAACAAACTACATTTCCCATGATTCTTTGGGGGTCATGACTGTTTAAAGTGGTATGATATTCCCTTAAATGTATTGTGCAGATAGGTCTTAAGTTTTTGCATTAGACATATTTGTGTTAGACACCAGTCAGTAATTTATCTCATTTAATTGTGCAGTGCAGCAACTGCTGACCTATATAGGACCATCTGAGTTGCTACTTAGGGGATACAACCGTTTAATTGATGAATGTAGGCTATCTTGTTGCCAGAGTTGTTTTTGGTCGCTTCTGGAGGTGTAATCACAACCTACTCATAGGCAAATGTAGAATTGATTTTATATCCAGTTTTTTCGTATTTTTACTGTTGCTATGACAATTGTTTTTATTTCTACTGTTCATAATCTGTTTTTTTATTTGTTTTACGGTTCTCTTTTGTAAGCTATCTCGAAAATCTAGATTTAAATACACATTTTCAAACAACTTTTAAAAAATGGCTTATTGAAAACTTTTCCTAAGTTTCATAACATACAAAAGCCCTCCCCTCCAATTACCCCAGATTTTCTAGATTTTCTAGCATTCAGATACTGTAAATACCGGTATATAATTGCCAACTGGCAATGGGAACAGGTAAATTACAGAGGACAGTACTGGCAATGAGTTACAGGTTGGCAATGGGGGAGAAAGTCAACTCAGTTCACCTTAAAACTTATACTGTCTATTTTACATTTTTCAAAATGCCATGATAGCCAAAATACAGCCATCCTGTGAAATTCGTATTTCCCTGAATTTTTCAATGCAGTTCTCCAGCCAAGTAATGTGTTCAAAATTTAATATATAAAATGGTAAGTGGTGTGTTATCAGCAAAAATGTCACAGAGAAACATATTATAGCAGAGGGAATTGCTTTGCAAAAATGTGTCTAGTAAAAGAAATTGACACTTAAATGTTGATGAATTTTCATGATTTTTTTAAAAAAAATATTGCAAACTGATGTGCAAATGTGAAGAACCAAATGTACAGTAAGATTGGATAAAGGAGAAACTAAGAGAACCTGAAATTGACTTATTCATCCATCCCTAGCTACAGACCAGTAGTTGATAAAAACCCAGCCACACATGGTTGCCTTCTCAACACATGTAACATTTATCACACCACGGACCTATTGTGCTGGCAGATTTGGTCTGTTGTTCAGGCACGTGCTATACTGGTGTGCTACTGTCATATGCATAGGAACTGAAGGCCCAGTTTACACATGGAAGCTATGTTAAGGACGGTATCTCCTTGCACAATTGAATGTTCTCCCCCTCTCCCCCTCAATCTGTTCTGGATGTTCCCAAAGCTCCCATGCAGATTTAGGGACAGCATAGGGTGTGTGTAGGGGAGGAAATTGGGAAATCCCATTATGCTAGAGCTAATCCTTGCATGAGTGCATATATTTCATTGAGCATTGCCCATGGATAAGATCTTTTTCACATTACTGCCGATATCACCTGTAAGTCAAGCTTATATGCAGAAATTTATTTCTTAGCAGTACAGGGGTGTAATGAGCTAAAGCAGGCATAGGCAAATTTGGCCCTCCAAATGTTTTGGGACTACAACTCCCATCATCCCTAGCTTACATGACCAGTGGTCAGGGATGATGGGAGTTGTAGTCCCAAAACATCTGGAGGGCCGAGTTTGCCTGTGCCTGAGCTAAAGTGAGATCACTGGGCAACCTATCTGAAACAGAAGTTTATGCATCCTGTCAAAGTTTTGTTATGTGGGGGAAACTTTTTGCATAGAGACCATGCATTCATGTGAGCCCCCCCTACTGCAATTTGAAGTGATACCAGCTAGGCGCAAGTTTAATACCTCAACAAGAGAACTAGGTCATTCTTAACTCTGGTAGTACTAGTCAGGAATAGTCAAAGCTGTTTGTGCTGATCAGTGCAGGTGCACGTAACTCTTGGTCAAACATCACATAACTTTTTGGTGCAGCTAGACCACTGAATGCAAAGCTACACTCCTGGAAACATCTATGCAATGTCACTTTTACACATAATTCCTGACCTATGAAGGAAGGCATGCTTTTCACGCTTCCTGGAATGGTGCATTTGCTTATCAAATAGCTACAACTCTTAAAAGGACTATCCAATCTAATTCTCTGTGAATATTCTATTCAACTCCAGTATACACATGTTGCTATTATCACCTGGTTTAGCCCTTCGGACAGATTCTAAATGTTTATTCAGAAATAAGATTTCCTATGTTCAGCTGGACTTACTTCTAGGTAAATGGGGTTAGAAATGCAGTCACAAATTCAATCAAAGTTACCAGGGAAAACACTGGCATTTTTACAGCACTATATTGCAAGTCTGGGCCCAGTGCCAATTTCAAAATGAAATCAGAACTGCTATGTCCATGTTCTTGGGATGCATCTTGCATCTTATCAGGATGCTTCACAATATTCAATCTCAAAAGCAACGTGGAAAGACTGCTCCAGGTGTGAAGTTTGCTCCTGAACATTTTCTGATGAGCAGGTACTGCAATTTGTTGCTGTTCCTTTCTTGAGACAATAAACGTATTTGTAGGCCAACTTCTAAAATATTAAATCTCCCCACTCCACAAATCCCATGATTTTAAAATAAATCGGGAGCAAGGGACTTCTAACCTTCTATAAAGACCTCTAATCACTATCACCGCCAGAGAAAACTCTGTAAATGAGACCTTCATTTGCTATATATTAATGGTCTTTCCATTTCAAGATGCTAAAGACAATTTTCAAGATGTTGAAGTATTGCAAGAATCTAAATCATATACTGAACTACCTTAAAAAAAATTAAAAGTCAAGAAACTATTCTAGTAATACATATATAAATTCACCGGGTAAATTTAAGAACTGCTAATATTCAGCTAGTTGCTGGGAATTAAAAGTGGGGAGACTGTCATTGCGCTGCAATCTTGCTTACATGTTTCCCACAGGCATCTGGCTGGCCATTGTGAGAACACAATGTTGGACTAGATGGACCATTGGCCTGAACCATTAGGCTCATCTTACATTCTTAATGCAGTTCGAACTGCCTCATAGGAAATGATGCATGCATGAAATAAATAATAATAATGAACCCGAAGCCAGCAGGCTTGCTTAAGGGGCAGAGGTCTGGCCATGTGACCCACACTGTTTTGCCTACTCTTTGCCCAATCGCATCAGTCACCTGAGGCAGCTGCCTCACTCAGCCTCATGGTAGGGCCAGACCTGGGAGAAAGTCACTTTGCTGGTGCAGCACCCACTCTCTCGATGCTTCCAGTAACACTATCATAATGTTCAGCAAGGAAAGTCTACAGCAACATTGTGAGCTCTTTCAAAGATTCACCGGAACCCAACTTTGCCCATTTTTCACTTACAAAATATGGCAAGAGAGACGAAGTAATATGGGGGATCCCTCACAGCAACTGGTTCAAGAGCTCTTGAGGGTTCTCTGGAGAAGGCCACTGTATTCCAAAAGCAGCAGGTTTTCTGAAGCAGAGAGACACATATTACCTTATGCCGTTACAAAGGCCGTTTTGTTGTTTTATCCACAGCATCTGAAACTGTTGTTTTTCAGCAAGGAACTACAATGATGGCAATTGGTATCTCAATCTCAAACCTTTATTGGCATATAGACAAAATTCCAAAAGGTTAAATACAACAAAATCACTCAGCAAAATCTGCATCTAACCATTAAAATGCTGTTGTATAGCAATTCTCTCTGAGTCTTTTCTCTTTTTCAAAACATGATCAAACCATGGAAATTATAGCCCTATTCAGGTGTTTGGCTTGCATGTAAACCCTACGTGTGAACAGGGGCAGTGGGGGTAAGTACACTCCTCATGGAGGCTCCCCATGCAACTTAGAACCCTGCTGATCAGAAGGTTGGCAGTTCGAATCCCTGTGATGGGGTGAGCTCCCGTTGCTCGGTCCCTGCTCCTGCCAACCTAGCAGTTCGAAAGCACGCAGTGCAAGTAGATAAATAGGTACCGCTTCGGCAGGAAGCGTAGCTGTCAACTTTCCCTCTTTTTTTGCAGAAAATTCCCTTATTCCAGTGCTGTTTCCCATTGCAAAAAAGGGAAAGTTGACAGCTATGGCCGTTTCCCAAGGCAAAGAAAAGGAAGGTTGACAGCTCTGGCGGGAAGGTAAACAGCATTTCCGTGTGCTACTCTGGTTCACAAGAAGCGGCTTAGTCATGCTGGCCACATGACCCAGAAGCTGTATGCCGGCTCCCTCGGCCAGTAAAGCAAGATGAGCACCGCAACCCCAGAGTCTAACGATCAGGGGTCCCTTTATCATTTTTACTTTTTTCTCCAACAATTTAAACAGGTGTGTATTGCATGTGGAAGCTATCCCTCATTTCTTTCACAGAGAAACATGTAACTGTTAAAAGAGGATCCTGCTATAGAAAAGTAGGCAGTGCTATCATGTTACCCATATTTCTGGCAAATTCTGCAATTGCACCAGGTCAGCAGTCCCTTGAATTCTGCATTAGCATTTGCACTGGAAACCACCATAATAAGATATGTTGAAATGCCTCGTTGAGGTACTTCTGAGTTGAAGTGAAAAACAGAACTGCATTGCCCTTACTTCCAATCCCCAGGATGAATAAGAGGCCCCATCTTACAGGACTTTCAGTCTCCCTCTCTCTCATATTTTGTGAGAATCAATTCAACAGACAGAAGGAACAGACAAAAACAAACTGTGTTGTGATTAAAGTAAGGAAGCAAGATTTGCCAAGTTCTTTTTCTCACTCTGTCATCAGGGAACTTCAGCGGAAAGCAAGGGCAGAGAAAGAGGAAAGAATGAGAGATGTTTGCCTGCTTGCATTTTATTTAACAAAAGTCCCCGATGTTGCAAAACACCAAGTCGTTGTTTTTGCTAAATAATTAAGACTGTCAAGGAATCTGTTTCACAAGCCAGGTGCAAAATTAAAAGGTTCCAGGCAGGAAACAGGAGATCATTGTTCTATTGAAAGCAAGCAGATACCAAGTAAAGATTATATAGCAAGGCTTATTAAAATTTTTAACACCTTGCAGCCAAAGCAGGCAACAAAGAGTATGCCCAAATAATATTGCTGGAAGGAAGCACTAATAATTGATTATTTAGTAAAACTCAATTTGGAATTGTGGATAAAAACCCTCAGAACTGACATACGTCTGGAAATTCTGTTTACCTTTGTGAATATCACAGCATCATTCATGTTGGTTTTAGGGTGTTGTTTCTTTGTTTTTGCTTGAGAAGACAAGCAAAACTGTTCTTCAAAGATACACTGTTCTTCAAAGCAGTTTTTTTTTTAATCTGATGCAAGAGTTTGCCATAACTAGGTTTGCCACCTTGTTTACAGAGAGAGAGTTACTGTACTTTTAAAGTTTCGCCTATTTATGACCATGATGCAGTTACTGATGGCATGGTACATCTACCAAATTTTAGTAATTAAAAAGTGACAACTGTAACTAGATCAATTCATTTTAGAGATTCACAGATAACCTGCATTGGTCAGCAACAGATGAATTTCATTAATGAAACAGTATGTGTTTAGAAGGGCCAGGACTTAATTTCACTTATTGTACAAGAACCACCATCAAAATAAGCACTTTCAGATGATGTCTCAGTACTAACGGAACCCCCCAAAGTGCCAATATTTCTCACAGCCAGTGAGATATGAGTACTGACTGCTGGCCATCCATTGTTATAGGTGTAGAAAAATTGTGATTTACATTGCAATCCTAAATCCTATGCTCACTTACCTGGGAGTAAGTTCTGTTGACTTCAGTGGAGCCTTCTACTGAGTAGACATGCAAGATTGCAGTGTATTCACAGCTTGAGCATAGTGTGAAAGTATGAGTGAGATTCAGCTACATCATACTCAGAGAAGACCAATTGAAATGAAATTCAGTTACCTGAATCTGTTGATTTCAATGGTTCTCCTGTGGGTATGAGTTAGTTGGAGTTCACTTTATGTATACATTGCATGGTGGATGACCCGATGACACATCAGTGTTGGGAAAATGAAGCATGTTTTGTTAACGTGACAGGGACTGTTTAGTGAAAAGTACTTCTAAAATTTCAGTGATGAACTAATATCCTGGTGATAATCCAGTACTTGTTTCTGGGATACTCAAAAGTAGGGATGAGCACATCACTGGTTCCGGTCTTGAAGTAATCAGGATTTCTACCTGTGGTCTTGGTGAAAGGCTTGGATATTAATAGTGGGGAAAGCTTCCCTTGCTGAATACCTGTGCCAGGCTACACAGGAACAAATCAGATAAAAAAGTTGGGAAACTTAACTGTGTTTTATGGGAAGCAGTTATACTAATGTGAAGTCTGCATGCAAATGCCTCCACTCTTATCAAAACTTTCTCCCCCTCAAAATTTCTCAGGTTTCACAAAGGGAACTTTCTTCCTAAAAGCAATTTCAAATTTAGGCAAAATATGAGGCAACAGAGGATTGCTCAGATCTTAACAAAGAACATCTATTAGTTTTATCAGTGTGTGTTTGACTTCGCTTGAAGTTTAACTTGAAGACTTTGTTAACTTGCAATTTTCGCTTTAGGTGACTTCAGCAGCAACTCTAATTGTATGACACAGATTCTCTCCATCAGATAAGATGAATTATGCTAAGAATGTTCTGTAATTGCTGTTGTAGATATACAAATGAATAGGGCATATAATTAATGGAAATAGTATCCACTAGTATTTGGCTGCATAATCCTTGCTACCATTTACTGTTTTAGAGATGTGTCAAGCCACCACATTCTGATCTGAATCTGAACTATTGGGTTTTGTCCATTGCCATGGCAATAGAGCTTCATCTAACACCCATTTAAGCCTGGCGAATGGGGTGGGGGGGGAGAATCCTATTGACTGTAGGGGGCAATGGATTTGGCTCATCAGTGCCCAGCTGCGATTATGTTGATCAAACTTGCTTGGGTTTGTATTCTTTTCCTCACATTATCACCCAAGCAGACTTAAGAGAGTTTTTGTACAGGAGTCTAACACTGAAAGAGACTGTTTTAACACTAAATAGATTTTATTTTTTGAATTTGGAACAGCTGTGTGCTAATTTGCAAAGAGAGAGAGAAAAAATATCCGGTTAGTTTACAAGAGGGTCTGCTCATTACAGGCCATATACTTGGGGTAAGTGTAACTCCCCCCCCCCGTCTCTGACAGAAATAGAGAGAAGTTGAGTCACTGAGACTGTTTTTAGCAGCAGTGCCAGGTTCTCTGTATTTCCAAGCCTGCCTTAATGTGGTCAAGCTGTGAAGGACACAAAAACTTTTATTTTGCTTTGCAGCAGCAATCTATTGTGCCATACACTTGTCTTGGTTTATTTATCATTCATCATTCACACTGACAAATTATAATAGTGATTGTGATTAGCAAAATGCCCATCATCATGGAGTGGGGGGCATGTGAAGATAAAGCTGAAAAGGATAGCACAATATATTCCTTTACCTTCTGATCATAGAGACGCAAACTACCAGTGCAAGACATTCTGTTGCCTAAAGCAAAGCCCAAATGATACCCTCCTGGAGAGGGCAAACAGTCTTGCTACAACAGTCAGACCCCAATTCCTACCGTTATCTGTTCCCATCCTCCTGCATAGTGCCACCTGAAGGAGCTCACCCTGACGCATGGCAGAAGAAAAACAGGAGTTCATGTCATGCCTGAGTCAGATGCAAGTCAGCACTCAAGATGCAGAGCAAGCAGAAAAGTTAGCACTTTATTCAAGAAAACAGCATAGCAGGCAGCAATGCCTACAAATAGGACTAGCTCCTATGAAAGGACTGAAGATCTTCACTCTCTACTTTCCTCTAAGTCTCCTCTCCAGCCGGATGTTTTCCAAGCAGCTTCAAACTACGCCGGGGTGGTGGTGCCAGAATCTGTGCCCATTGTTCTGCTACACATGTAGCTCTCTGTGTCCTTGAAGACAGTGGGGGAGGGCAGTTTAGTACAGTGGGAGTGGCAAGCTCCTGAGACACTTCATCAGCTGAGTCAGAACTGCTTTCTACCCTTTGCTCCTCTTGCTCACTAAAGCCTGTTGCCTCTTCAGCATCCAACAATCCCCCCCCCCATTTCCGCTCTGACCTGTCCTCATTGTCTCACCACCACTCCCTGGACTCTGAGCCTTCCTCCTCTGAGGCTTCCCTAGGGGGTTTCCTCTTCACACAGCCAGCTGAGCTTCTGCCAACCTTATTTCACATGGCAGCTACTGATCTGTTTACAGGCATTTTAGTGATTCATCTGTGCAAGAACAACCTTGTCTTGTGGACAGGCCTGTCTTTCAGAGATGCTATCAGGCATTACCTAAGCCATCTTCAAGACTGGACACCTAGCCCATTTCTGGTTTGGTCTGCACTGCTGGAGTGGCAAGCATAGAGTGCTGCAAGGTACCATAACGAAATTGACAGAGCCTGGCGACAGGTCAATAGGGAGGTGAAAATATACCTGATGGATGGATATTGTACTCCTTGTCCCAGCCATACAAGGGATAATGCTGTTCATCTCTCTTCAGCCATAGGTGATGTGTTTTTGGAAGATTTGCACAGCACCCCTGAGGTATGTTGGGTGGAGGGCACTCCACAAACCACCACCTGACCAGCTTGAGTGTGTGTGATGTGTGCTCTCAGCGCCTGGCGGGCACCACCTGCTGAATGCTGCACAGCAAAGGTGGCTGGCACCTGTCAGGCCACATACCTCCTTATATGGGAAGATGGTTTTGCCTCTGTCCATGGGATGAAGGAGCTGCTCTGGGGGTGGGAAGGTAGCCCTTAGCAGCAGGCCCAAGGTTTGCTGCCTGTCAGCACAGGTATGCCAGCTTTCACTAAGCTCTGTTTGGTTTGGCTCATGTCTTCATAGAATCACAAAAAACATAAATAAATACAACCTTTAATCAGTCGCAGTCTCAAGTTTTGGTTCTGAGTTTTGGACAAGGCAGATCTACAAGGATTTTTTTAAGCAACAACAACAACAACAACAACAACAACAACAACAACAACAACAACAACAACAACTGTGCATGCAGGACACTGTTTGGGTGGGAGCAAAATCTTCACATCTCATTCCAACCTAATAAGGTGCCAAGCGCCTGGACTTGCATGTGGGTTGTGTGGTACCAAAGGCAGCGATGCAACTGGCAGCTAAGGACACCAACACAGTGTCCAGGAGTATTTTGTTCATAAATACATGCCCACAATTAAACTTTCCACCATGCTGAGCACAGATATAAGAGCCTGGGTGTGCTTTCCTCCTCCCCTTATGGAGAAGAAAATGTCACTGTGTCAGCACAGAGCAGCTTTTTACAACACCCATGAAGCCCATAGAACATGAAACAGCTGTTTCCAATTCACTCAGTGGCAGATGAGTTCCTGACCCACCTAAGTGAGAAAATCAAAGGCAGTTGGATAGGCTGCTGGTCACACCTCTCCCTGGTGAATCATATATCTATAGAAACTGACATGCCTTAACCCCATCAGCCCAGTGTCACATGCAGCTTTGAGTAGGTTTTGATGTTTGACTATTTTTGTCATCACTTCCCTCCCCCCTTCCTGCTCTAGCAGTCACTCAGACAAAACTATGTGCTGATTTTCAAGTTGGGAGACATTTTTTCCCCTTAAATCAGAAAGAAAGCCTGAAAATTAGACCTTTTCCTTTTAAACGGAAGTGCTGTCTTTTTAGCACTAACAGAATACCTGTCAGGGAGTTCATGGCTTAAACCATGATTTAACACTTATGAGCTTCTTGGGAATCTGCGTGCTCAGAGATGGAGAAGGGAGCAAATATATGTAGCCTTAGGCTTTGTGATAGACTTGTAGCATGAGGTCTCTGGATTGGTCAGGCCTAGTAGAAATACTTGGAGCTTGCCTCTCGCCCAATGAACTCTAGGCTCCAAGTCGCATTCGAGTCCCCAGCTTGCACTCTTGATCATGGGAACACTGGGTTGGGCAGTCTCCCCACTAAAATCATGAGAATCCTACCATATTTGTGCCAACAGTATACAGTAGAATGTAAAGCTCACCTTAGGGATTCTTAAACTTTATCCAGGGAGAGGGCATAGGAGCACTGAGTAGGAAGATGTAAATGAGGACTGAAATCTCCATGACTGAGAATCCTGTAGGCAGAATTTAATAGCACCGAGGAAGGTGTTCATGAATGGTTCAGAAAAGCCCCATGCAGCGGGTACAGTTTACATTATGGTTATGCTACGGTTTGCAAGGTTGCCAAATCACATGACCAAACTGAACAGGCATGGAGTCCTGCCTAAATCCTCCCTCTCTGGTCCTCCTTCTAAGGTAAGGTAAGGTAAGGTAAGGTAAGGTAAGGTAAGGTAAGGCACCCCTGGATGGTTAACTCCAGTCAAAGGCGACTATGGGGTGCGGAGCTCATCTCACATTTCAGGCCAAGGGATCCAGCATTTCAGGTCATGGGGCCAGCATGACTAAACCGCTTCTGGCACAACGGAACACCGTGGGGAGTGCCAGGGTGCACGGAAACACCTTTTACCTTCCTACCCTAGTAGAACCTATTTGTCTACTTGCACTGGTGTCCTTTCTGCCAACTGCTAGGTTGGCAGAAGCTGGGACAGAGCAACGGGAGCTCACTTTGGATTAGAACTGCTGACCTTCCAATCAGCAAGCCCAAGACGCTTAGTAGTTAAGACCACAGCGTCACCCACACCCCTCTACCACAGCCCTAGAATGCTCCCATTTCAGGGTTTTATGCCATCTTAAGATCCAGCAGGTTCATCTCAGTCATACTTTAGCCATACTGTGAAAACAATGTCAGCATGTGCCCCCGCCCAGATGTTTGCTGCTCCTGTGCTCTGCATTACTGTTCTTACAAAATTTCTTGTGAATTCTTCCTTGTACTCTCAAATGCACCTAGTCTTTTTCAAAACTATTATTATTGTTTCCTGGCAGATTCAAACAAGAAGCAATTAAAGGTTCAGTTTTGTAAGTAGCTGGCACCACTTCACCTTTTCGTCTCTCCTATTAAACCTTCTCATAGACAAGTTAGAGGAGTTTTTAAAAGAACTTACGTGAAACTACAGAAATAAATAATCAGGTATTATACTAAAAAGATACTCCAAAATATTGGCAGAGTGATTTCTTTAAATGCAAGTATAATGATATTATACCTTAGCGGAGAAATCACAGGTGAGTTTTTATCTATTATCTCTTTGTCATTACTCTCCCGCCTTTGTTCTCCTCACCTCCCCCTGCCATCATCTTTATGTTTTCAGCCCTGTTTCCTATTCTCTCTGTGTGAGATATAGTGAGCAACTGTGTGAATTTCTGTATTACTACATAAGAAAAAGACATAACAGAACAGGACTGTAACATCTCCAGTTATAGATGCCTCACATCAAAGAAGGATTGCCAATGTGGAGCCCTCCAGGTGTTGCTGGACTACAACTCCCATCATCCTTGACCATTGGCCCTGTTGGTTTAGGCTGATGAGACTTGCAGTCTAACAACATCTGGAGGCTGCCATGTTGGCTACTCCTGCTACAGATGTGTTGGAATGGATTTAGAGGAGGACTTCTTCAAAGTGCTCAATGGCTGTCACACAGAAGAAGGCGAAGACTTATTCTCCGCTGCCCAGATCTAATGGCTTTAAGTTTTTATTATTAACTTTGTTGCCTAAAACTCCCAGGATGGTTTACGACAATTTAAAAATCAGTATTAAAAACAGTGAAGACAATTTACATTCCTGGGAATAGGGTGGGTACTGAAAACATATGTATTCAGTATCAAAGGCCGGGGTAAAAAGCATTTGCTGAATATGCTACAGTGAAGGTGTCAGTTTAGGGGCTGCTCTCTGCTGATGCTAACACTTGTAGTGAAGGAGACAGTCTCTTGGAAATCGGGGGCCTAAGCCATTTAGGGCTTTAAACAGTAATGTGAACGCCTTGAGCTGGATCTGGAAATGACCTGGCATTCAGTACAGTTGCTTGAGAACAGGGGTTTGAGGAATTCTAAAGGTAACCTCCACTAGTAATCTGGCTGCTGCATTTGAACCAGTTGAAGTTTTTGAGTCATCTTCAAGGGCAGCCCTTCGTGGAGCACATAGCAGCAATCCAATTATGAGAAACCTGCTAATGATAGGAGTCGTTCAGTAATGGAACCATGTACCTTAGTTCCATCTCACTGGTGTGGGTAGACTCACTGAAGGTGTTCAGGCAGAGCCCAGTATTTTGGGATGCTTTATCTCTGGATCTTCTGCGCTGAGCTAAGTGACCTGCCAAAATCCATTCCGCTCTATGATTCTATGCAGCAAGTACCTATGCACCACTGGTCATTGCTGGAGGAGCTTGTTCTCTGGATGCTGGACTGTTTTTGACCTTGTACTGATCTACCCTCTGATAGGTGGATGGGTCCTTTCAACCAGGTGCCTGAGCATGAAAATATTGATGCTGCACCACTTTTTCATAATGTTCACTTTTCAGTGCCAGATCTCACATTTGAGGGATTGGAAGAGGATCATTGGGGACCCTCTTTTGTGCATTTTTTGTACCTGTTCACAGACATTGTTGCCCTATACAACTAGGGTGCAGAGAGTTATCTCACCATAGTACCACTTATTCAGTCAACGTTTGCTATTGTTATGATAAACAAAACCCTTCTACTGCTCCATTCAGCAAGGACAGAATACGAATGCATCCTCAAAATTTAGCCAACCTGAGTGGGTTCAATGCCCGCAAGTAGGGAAGAAATATAACAGAAGCCTACATGTTTTTGTTTTTGTGAACTTCCCTGGGAAATTGAAAAGGAATATGTAAATTTTCAAAATATAAATATCTATATAAATATTCAACCAGTAAATCCTATTTTACTACCTTCAAAAGATGCCCAGGTTAGCTTTCATATTTTAACATTGTACTATTTGCACTCAATGAATATAGGAATGTTAAACAAAGAGCTCCAATAAAAAAATAAAAACCCACACATTTTTAGATCTTTCTCTTATAATGCATTAGTCTAGGACATTGGTTTAAAGCACCATGTCATTATTTTAGAGTTAAATGTTTTATACAGGAGCATCAAAACCATATATGCTTCAATCGCCAAACATTTTTTTAATGGCTTTCAGATAAAACAATTTATTTATGCAATTAACAACAACATGCAATTTCTAATAATTAGCAGATAATAGTTATCCACAAAGTACTTTATAAAATTGCCTTCAGAACTGCATTCATTCTGCAGGGAACCGCTGAAAATTAGACTATAAAATTACCAGAAAATGTACTGCATTAACAAGAATATTCTGTATTCTGCTTCCCCTCCAGATTTATGGGCTTGAGTATTTGTAAACATTTGGTTTCACATAGAGACATCAGGCCCTATCGCCTTACCACTTTAGGAAGAAATAAATACCACAACAGTTTACATTGCAGGATTATGTTTCTATCCACATTTTGTCGCCACAATATATGCAATGCTTTCTTTTTTATGTTAGGGAGAGATAAATCTGCCTTGGCAATCTATTTTTGTCAAAGGTCATAAAGCATAAATGCTAAAGAACAAAGGAACATCTGAAATGTGAGATGTAAGATAGCAAAATAATGACTCCTGCACATCTCCCCAGGACGTATAAGCATTGGGGCTGGAAAGCAGCATTTGGGAGGCTTTGTTGGGAAGAAAGCACCATTTGAAGAGCATCCCAGGATCTTAAGAGTTCAGATGACCATGAGGCTATTTACGGACCACTTCAAATCTGACGGTATGGGAGCAGCTGCATGTGAACAGCTACTGTTCCATCTTCTCTGGGGTCCTTTCCTTTGCATGCCCAGCTCCAGAGTCCCCCTTCTGATCCACCTAACTACAGTGTGGATAAATAAATGAACATGATAACCACCTGGGATTTTTAAATGGCCACAGCTTTATGGATTTCAGATGTAGGAAGCCTTGGCATAGGCACTGCGCATATATCCCTCTCAGCCCACCCGCTGGGGAACTGAGGCATGACAGGGTTAATTTGGGTGTGGATCCATTGCAAAACGCAGGTTTACACAGATGGCCCCCAAACACTGAGGGAAACTCTATGGCCCACTAGTCCTACGCAACTGGCCCTTTGGGCAGAGACTTCCCTCCAGACCCCTCTAACAGGGAACCTTGTAATCACCACCACAGAGAACAGGGGATGGGTGAGTCATCACTTCATCTCACCCCAATTGGATGAAAGACTATAGGATTCTGCCCAAGGCCTAAACTGCCAAAATTGTGACAGGTGCTATGGGGAAGGCGAAACCTGTGATGCAGGGAAAATTGTTTCCCAGACACAAATACAACGACCATCAACAGACCACAGCAAAGCTACTAACATGAGTTTGGCCAAACTGCGGGAGGCAGTGAAGGACAGGCATGCCTGGCGTGCTCTGGTCCATGGGGTCACGAAGAGTCAGACACGACTGAATGACTGAGCAACAACAAAAAAAGCAGTAAGAAACCATTAATAATAAAGGGAGGGAAGAGTGGGTGATGCTCCCGGCCGACTGGATGAAGAGGGCCGAGTCAGCTGGGATATATTGTTGCCAGGTGGACCTGAGTGAAGCCTGCCTCCCTCAAGTCTGCTCGGCAAGCCACGCCCCCCTGGACTGCCGTGGACTGGCTAATTCATGTGGGATATAAAAAGAACAGGGGCAGTCAAACCCAACTTTTTATAGAAGGTTGTCTCAGTCCTCAAGCCGGAACTTCCTGTCTTCCTGGACTGAGACAAAACTTCCTTATATGGAACTCTACAGTTGGGAGCGAACTTCACAGTTGGGAGCGGCCAACTGTAGCTCAGGCCGGGCTCCATTTTGTCGCTGGTCAGTTGTCGTGTTGATCTCTCTCTCTCTGACAGTTTAAAAGCAGCATTACTAAAAATGTACCGTTGGCACTAGGCCAAAAGTAGAAAAGGGGGACTTTCTCTCATAAGGAGAAAGTCACCACATGTATATTGTTTAGCAACTTTTAAGCCTGCCTCTAGGATCCTATGTGTGACTAGATGATTACTTGTGAGTAAACGTTTTTCAATTGACCGAAGACTGTGAAGTGTCTTATTGAAAGAGAATTAAAAGGGGAAGACACCAGGACAACATTTTTATGACTCTAGCGAGTCTATGCAAACTGTCCGCTGTGCGTGTGAGGTAAAAAGGGAATGTTAGCTCTGCTGATATTATCGAGCTTGTAAACACAAGTTGGGATAGGATATCTAAAACAATATATCCTCTCCCACATCCCTCAACATTCCCACAATTCAAACCAACAGGTTTGGCGGGAACCCTTGAGCCTCTGTGATGGCTGGGGGCATGTGCAGCTTGCAAAATGGCATGGTGCGTCTGGGGCAGAGGGAAGCGTCGCGTCAGGCTACAACCACTGTTCACCAAAAGAGATGGTAAATGGCCTTTCTAGGTTGAAGGTAAAGTGTGGGTGGTGACTTTTAAAGCATGATGCCAGATGGACTGCGCATGCGTGGAAATGCCATGCATGCCCAGTCCATCCGGGCTGGTACTGCTGCTCCCGCTGCGACCGGGCAAGCCGCCGAGTGAGCGGCAGGTCGTGGGGTGCCCCGTCCGTCCGTAAAGCAGTATGGATGGGTTTTGGGTGGCGGGGTTCGGTTTGGGGAGGGGCTGCCGAGTGTCACCCCCCCTCCCCTGGAACCCAGGGCGCCCCGTCCCCTACGCCCCGCCCTTCCTACGCCACTGCATCTCACTGAAGTTTCTTTAATCATTTTGTAACATTGAGGCACTTTATTCTGCCAAGATCCAGCATGTTATCTCTTCATTCCATGTCCATATGCAGAAACTACCTGTGAATCCAAATGGTTCCAGAGTAATCTACCTAGATTTCATATTGCTGTGAACAGCACTAGCAAATCTTAATAGCTCTTTCCAAAATTATGATGTTAATACCTGGCAAATTCCTCCTTGTGACATAATTGCTTCACATTACCTGGTTGCAAAACCAGTAATTCATAAATATACAGACTTTGATCTGTACCAATATCTGGATCTCCTTTTTCATGATCTACTAGATTTCTGTTTATTGGAGTCTATAGAAATGTATTCCAATTACTTCAGCACTTTCCAATGAATCTCTAAGCCCACAATTTTTGGCATATGATGACAGAGCTATCTTAAACTGACCTCTGCTTCTTTGAGATTATTCTAACGCAGCTGTGTTATGCAAACATGTTCTAAGCAGTCATCTGCTTATAGTTTTTCTGTTTTCTATTTCACTCGAATGACAAAATTACTTGTGTGCTTTTATTTCTTTTTGTTATCTTTGAAAAAAAGAGAGAGCCTTGCATGGCTGTCCCAATGTAAATAGCTGGAAAAGCCAAGTATATTATACTTTTTGGCTTGTGCACTTAAATGAATGTCAGAGGATTTCACTCATATGCAATTTTGTTTTCTTCAGCTCCATGATTTCCTGCCTTTTCTTTTCCATCCCCTCCATACACTGGCATTCATCATACATACATCAAGACAGTCCACTTCCCAGTATCATATCTTACAGCAGGAAAAGTGTGTTGATTAAGGCAAAAATATATATTTTTATGAGGGAGCTTATCGGGGTTTTTATCTGCTTCCAATTATTCTTGGCTCCCTGCATGACAGATCAGAAAGTCAAGCAACTGCAGTATACAACTGATGGGCCCAAGTAAGAGTGTTTCCCACATCCAAAACATAATGTAAGACAGTAATTTCTCCTGCGATCAATTACCACCAAGGAGACTTAAGGAATACTTTCCCAGCTGATGCACAAGCTGGTCAATCTAAAGTCAACAGATTTATCCCCAGTTATTTGCGTTATATAATCATGCAGGAACTGCTATTTGCAATAAATAAAGGTGAAAATCATCCTGTAGTTACAAACCCCTTGACTTCCCTTTTCTTAGACCATTTATATAATATGGTGCTGTCAATTTAAAAACCAAATGCTATTTGAAACAGCACTGAAGAGATGTGTGCAATGAAACAAAATCTAGTCTCTCTCTCACCCTCTGCTTCTTCCTGCTCGATCGTTAAGATTTTTATTGTAGACCAGAAACTGAGCACTTGGACTCTTGTAGAACTTGTGCTCATTTCAATGGACCCTTTTGATTGTACTCTTAGACAATTTTCTCCCAATTAGCATTGGTGAACAATAATGAAATTATGGAAATCATGTTTGTCTGAAGGAGTCTACGTGTGGTTTGGAGCTGGAATCTGCCACTGGGTGGCTAAGCTTCCTAATTGCATAGAGGCTGCAGAGTCCATTGTCTACTGTATTCTTTGCAGATGACTCTGTTTCACAGCAGTTCTGCATTTGAAGAAAGAGATGGTTCTTTGAAACCACTAGTCCCTTTCCTTCCTATGAGTCAGGATTTTCATAATCCTATGAGTCAAAATAGAGGCACTGTTGCTAAAACAATTTAAATATTTGTTTTTAAAAATGGAAAAATAAACGTAAGAACACTAATAGTTATCCATGGAATGGTTTTAGGTAATACATATCTTAACAAAACTTTCCATGCATGTTTTATGCACATTTTAATGAAACGTAATCTTAACTATGACTTTTGCCAGTAAAAAAAATGGAGGATCAATAATTTACCCATACACTCTTTCCTGTTGGATGGTTATATGAATTAAAGATGGATAGCATCACACAGGCACGCTGATACCCTCTTTTCTTGTTTAAGTAAATATGTCATGGATCCAACTGGAATAAATATTTGAAACAATGTGTACTGAAGTGCATATTTACCCAAATGTTTAATAACTCCTCTCAAAAAATTTAAATGAACCATTGCAAGATTGCCATTTATTCCAAACATACAGAACAAGTTTAATTATTCCTGTAAGAATGTAAAGTACATGTTTCTTTTAAGATAATAAATGGTTGCACACACAGATAAGGTGTAATTAATCTTAAAATATTGTAGCAAATAGTGGCCATGATCCAGCCAAAGTTAAGCACTTTGAAGACCTACTGATTTCCAATGGAAAATGAAAAGAACCAAAAGAACAGTCAAAAGGTGGAATTAGCTACAAACTAATACTTTAAATTTAACCCTGTCATACCCCATGACTAGACCTCCCCCCTTAATTCACAAACCGAATGTGATCTTTCAAACAACTAGGAATTATCCTTTGTTTCCCCAGACTTCTTCTCTGGCTTGGATGCCATCTATCTCTCACATCACTGGTTAACTGGCTGAGGGTTTGGAGATGGGCCAGATTGACCAGGTCCAGAATTCTTAGTCTTTCTCTTGGGCACAGGTTTCAGGGAAATATTACTCCTCTCAGGCAACTGCTCCTTTGTCTCAGGTACATCACTTCCTGTGTTGACATCCTTCTGACACTGCCAGACCACTTGGCTATCGCAGACCCTAAAGCAGGAATGGGGAACTGGTTGCCCTCCAGATGCTGTGGGACTCCAGCTGCCATCATACCCAGTTTGATCAACAGTGAGCAATAATGGGACCTATATCAAAATGCCGCCTTAAAATACAATGGTCCCATTTCTTCTTGGTAGACAAGTGAGAAATGAAAATGTTCGTGTGAACAGGATTCCCACACGCCCAAGGTTCACTCTTTAGCATGATAACCAGTGTGCTTTTGAAGGGTCTGGTTTAACTTTCTACTTGGGATGCAGTAAATCCAGATGAGTCCTTATCCTTATTTTCCATCAATAATTAGATGGGACTTGTTTCTGCTGTGTCTTGAAGTGCAGCTCTGTATTAGAAAAGGATTGAAGCCAATTTTATCTCTATACTTCCCATAATAATTTTTTCTCATCACCTTCCTGTTCTCTCTGGAAGGCTTTTTCAAGCTGGATAGCAGGGAGCTATTTGAATTTGTTCAGTTCCTCTTTTTCGGCTTGGGAATCTTTAAGTTCACGACTTGTGACATTTGGTGCAATATCAGTGAACATTGCTACATTCCATAACTGGTGAGATACGTACATTTCCCTTGAATGCTCTCAGCCTATAATCTAGATACTGCATTTTGCTCTCCCAGCATGGCTTTCCGCCCTCCCACCCCAAAAGGAAGCATACAGTTGTCTAAGAGCAGAGATACATGATGGGAGCAGACCCACACTTAAATAAATGCAAAACATTATAAATTCATACATCAGTGACTCAACCCCCAACAATCCAGGGGCCAGTAATGCAGCTTTACACAGCAAATTTTATGCCTCCCTCCAGGCTTCACCAATTTTGGCAGCAGCAGCAAAAGGAAGCGTATACATACATACATACATACATACATACATACATACATACATGGACACAACACAGGGCAATACTGGACATGCATATGTGCATGTGAAAATGTGAATGAGTGTGGGGTGGCCTCATCAACCACTGCAAGCAGCACCCAGGGGGCTATGAGCTTTGAACCTCTTGCTGCTGTAGCTATTGAAAAGTGCTTCAGGACACAGAAGCAGCCTGGGCTTCCAAAGTAAATCCAGATCTAGGAGCATTCTGGGGCTGCAGTCCTGATCCTTTGAGGTCATGCAACTGCACACAGAAAAGGATGAGCACCACATCATAAGTCAGTAGCTCAGTCTTGCAAGATTCAGCTTCAATTTATTGGCTCTCATCCGGTCCATTAATGACTCTAGACCCTAGAGTCCAGTACCTATAGAGCCTGCCCTGAATCTGATGGAAAGGAAAAATAGAGTGTATTGATGCTAACACACCCACTTCAAAATTACTTTAGTCAGAAAACCATAGAATAGCTGCAGCAGGGCCAAGCAAAAAAACCCTGGCCACTTTATGGAAATGTGCTGTGGGGTTTGCATTACATAACCATTTGTCTGGAACAATCTATTTTTGAGTTCATGCAGAGAAAGTACAGGTGAACTATTAAATATTTCCCCGTATTGCGCCAAGTTATTACATGACCAGAAACAGAACGCATTATGCAAAACCTCAACCATTTGGTAGAATAGCATGGAGGATAATACCTTGCTGTTGCTAGTAATTCTTTACTGTGACAGAAAACGAATCTTGTCAGCTTGGGCTCTGCTGTTGAGTTGATTTAAGCTTAATGTAAGAGTCTAGGTGTTTTGAAAATAGTCAACCAACTTCTAACTCAGCGATGGGAAAGCAGTGAGTCTCCAGCTGTTGCTGGATTCTGAGCATTGGCCATGCTGGATGGGATTGATGGGATATGGAATCTAACAACATCTGGAAGGTAGCAAGCTCCCCATCCTGTTCTAACTAAACAGAAGGGATACTGTGATTTCCCCCTGTGTGCACAAGCCTCCTCCGGGTACCATTTCTCCTCCTGAACCTCAGTCTCAGCATGGGCACAAGAGTGACAAATACTGCATTTAAACGGCACTCCTTTCTCATCTCCATTCTTTTTCTTCCGTCCTTTCTTCCTCTTCATTTCATTCTTGGGTCGTCCTTGCTCATACCTGAGTTATGTTTTGAGAGTATTGCATTTCTCTTTATTTTCATTTCTCTTTGAATCGGTCCCCCCACTGGTTCTCTTTGCTTCCTTTTATTTATCTCGCTTCCTTTGAAAACCCAGCCCGTGACTCTTTGCACGACATTCCTCCGTTGTTTTCTCCTATGGTTTAAAATGTTTACGTCCAAACTGTATCTTTCTTCTCATTTACATTTATTTGATATTGATATGTGTGACCCTCGGTCAACTCCACACTTTATCAGAAATATCATATTTTATTACAGTTTTTTCCTGTTTTCCTACTTCATCGTTCCTGGGGCTTATCTTCTGCAGGTCCTGTTAGTTGGCGGCCTCCCCCTTCCCCACCCATTTTGCTCCATATCCCTTAACCGTTTCCCCCCAATATGGGACTACAGATAAAGAAAAATAATGCAAAAAACATGCACAGGCTCAAGGGCAGCCTTTCCAAATGCTGCTTTTTGAGGCAAGAAGGGAACACTAAATAGAACATGAACCTCACAATGGTTCAATCGCCTTAATTGGCAAAAGTCTCTCTGAGTTAAGGCAGGGAAATTGGTGTACTTTGTTGTATAAATAAATATGTTCATAATTTGGCACTAGTGTATTTACGTTCATTTTTTTTCCACTGCAGAAGGCAAATAGGTCCTTCGTGCAAACCTGGTTTGTTAATGTTAATGTGCCAAGAGCTAAAACTGATTATGGGAGGCAGATTGCTAGTGCTACAGGCCTCAAGAACTGGAATGGGCTAATAATTTCTTCGGTAACAAGAACCAAAAAGAACAGATAATGCACAGTAAAAGAAGAGCTGTGCTTGCAATGGCTCTCTCTCAGTCTCTGTACCCAAGTGGATGTCATTGTGGGAAGTATAACGCATACATATATATATATATATATATATATATATATATATATATACAGGGGAGCTGGGATTAGAGTTAAGGATTTAGGCTGCAGGGATTTAGGGAAGGAGGAGAATTAGAAAGCACTAAAAAGGGGGACAACGTGAGGAACTGGGTCTGTCTAAGGTCACATTTGCACCATACATTTAAAGCACTGTTACACCCTATGCTCCAATATGTTGAGGCTGAAAACTAGGAGGCACATCTTCCTGGCTGTGGTCCCATGCAAGGCGCATGACCCACATGAGAACCCAGAGCTCATACACATGTGTTTTGGGGTTCCATGCTTTCTTGCAAGGTCACTATCTCTTGCGTTTTTGGGCTCTGCCATTCTGAGAGCATGGCACCAAAAAACAGGATGTCCTGATTTAATCAGGGCATTCAGGGGGTATGTTACACTACATAAACAATCATGGCTTCCTGCAAAGCATCCAGGGAACTGTGATTTGTTAAGGGTGCTGCAAGGTATTAGGAGACCCCTATGACCCTCACAGAGTGCAGTTCCAGGGGGTTTTAACAACCAGTCCTTCTTCACAGGGAACTCTGGGGAACTGTAGCTTTGTGAGGGCAACTGAGGTTTCCTAACACCTCTCAACACTTTCACCTCAACACTTTTTAGCCATGACTGTTGAAGTGGCATGGCAGTGTTTTAAAATGTGGCCCAAGACAATAATGATTTCTATAGTGGCAGCATTATAAATGAAGAGTACAAAAATGTCATTTAGGTGTCTGTTGTCAAACACAGATTACACACAGCAGAGGTGGGCCTTCTGTGGACTCCTCCTTTCATCATCTCCAGCCAGCATGGCCAATGGCCAAGGATGGCAGAGTTGTTGATTAGTCTTGGCATATGGTATTGCATTTTACACTTTGCAAAGTGTCTGAAGGCCCAAAGAACAATTCTGCATCCTCTTAAGGTTTAGTAAGCCCGTCTGAGAGCCCATTGAAGCTATAAAGAAGGATATAAGCATTCTAAATAATAAATATAAAGTTTGTGTCCATTCATTTGAAGGTCAGTCAGTTCATTAAATGTATCTCCACACCTTTTGGTGTGATACAGCAGCATGGCCACTGCCAGCGTTTTGAATTTATGAATATGGATGTGCAGCCACTTTGAATACAATTTATAAGACAGCAGGATTATATGTACAGTTAAATTAATAAATAAAATACTTGAACAACCCCCTTTCCCCTTTACTATTATTTCCTCTGAATAAGTGAACTGAAGATTAAGCCTAAATTGTTTCAAGTGTTTCCATAAACCCAGTTTCCCATGAGGCACATTTCTGGTATATTGTGATGAATCCTGTGCAGTAAAAAGTATTTGTCAGAGCTGAAGCCTTGAGGCCTGACTATAGACAGGGTTTGCTAAGTAATACTGTGAACATGAGCAGGTATAGTCAGACACATCTTTGCTCCTGCAGAGAGACATGCACTGTCTTCCATTTCATCCACGGTGTAGGTTGCCTGCTTCTTCTTTTCCTTCTTTAAGTGCCCAGAATGATGTTTTATCTCCTTTCTTCTTCTTCTTCTTCTTCTTCTTCTTCTTCTTCTTCTTCTTCTTCTTCTTCTTCTTCTTCTTCTTCTTCTTCTTCTTCTTCCTGGTTTTGATTAGCATCCCCAATCCCTTACCTTTAAACCACACATACTATGGACTCCTCGTAATATTGATTTATTCATAGCATTTATACCTCACCTCTTAGCCAAAAGGGCCCTCAAAGCATATAAAAGTCTTTATTAAGATGGTCCCAGTGCTCAATTTTACAATATGAAAAGACACACAAGGAAAAAGGAAAAGGAGGGAGGAGGGGGAAACCAAGCCTAGGCACAATTAAGAGCAGCACCCAGGGGCAGCGTGTTGCACTTTGCTGCCTGAGGTAAAATGGGATGTGCTGTGCTGTAGCAGCTGCCACCACCTGCTCTGCCACCACTACATGAGTGAAAAAGTGGCACCACATTGGCACTGATTTCAAGCAAGGTTGCACTGATTTTGAGTGAGTTCTCACCCAAAATGGACACCGGTTCCAATGACAATGGCACCTTTCCACCAGTGGCGAATGCAGCAGGGTGCATGGCATCAGTAGAGTGAGCAATCTTGGCCTAAGGCAGCGGCCTCACCCTGCCTAATGTCTGGGCCGGCCCCACCTCACTGATGTCAGTGGCTGTTATTGATGTCTTGCTCCCAAAATTCAAGAGCAGAAGAAGTGAAAATGTCCATGTTAGGATGGTGGGCAGCTCATGCCACACAGTCAGAATCCTAACAGTAGCTAGAATTCTCGCAGGAGGGAATTTGGTGTTCTGGATGCCTATCCCTCCCTAGAAGGACTCTACCACCCAAGATCAGATTCTGGAGCAGAACAGCTGACAATATCTGGGCCAGGAAGAGATGGTAGCTCCTCCCACACCTCAGACTGCGTTGATGGCAGTTTGAATCCTCACTGGAGGGGGTTTCATGGAGTTTCCCTCCTCTCTTGCTGATATCAGTGGTGGTTAATTTGCGGCAAACTCAGTATGCATCTTAAAGCACACATAGAATGTCCCTGCAGCTGCACTTTACAGGCTAAGGCTGAAAGTAAAGGGGGGAACTGTTTTGCAACAAGATGTCTCTCAATCCTTATTTTGGAATTCCTGATGGGCTTCCAAGGAACCCCTGGAGTTCCTCCGAACATGGCTTGTAACCCCCTGCCATAGAACAATGGTTCTCTCTAAATATTATTCAGCGGAAACCTTCTTTCTTGGTTAATATGTATGCTTATGTTTGCAATTAGAGGTTCATTATTCCTAGCAATTTGCAGTGTGCTACAGTTTACATTAAAAGATAGCTCAATAACTAAACTGTAACTGTAAAACAATTTGATTGCAATAAGGGTTAAATAGAGCTTCTATAAACAATCTAGATATAATTACTAGATCATCAATATAGTCAAAAATGGCTTCTCAGATCTTGTCTTCTAGTTTTGCTTGTTCGAGATGGATTTAAACGTTATGTTCAAGCCCCCAAGGGTATTATCAAAGACAGAAAGTATGTGTGGGGAAACAGATTATTATTTAATTTTAGCTTTGTTAAAATTATCCCAGCACTTAAAGAGTATAGGGTTGTGTCTGACTCACTGTAGTTCATCCCTCACTGAGTTAGAATTCCCAACAACATTTAACAAACTACAGTGCCCATGATTCCTTGAGGGAAAGAATGTACTTTGAATGTGTTTTAAAGGTACAGGGAGGAAGTTAACATAGCACTAAGTTAAAGTCTGTTAGTAGTGTTGTCAGAAGCATGGCAAGAAAAGGCACAGGAAGACTCTCGAGACTGGTTGTGCAACAGATTGCTGTCTCCCCAATACTTCCTGATGTGCAAACTTTCCCCTTTTTCGCTTCTTCAAACATTCTCTAAACATGTAGAACAGGGATAGGTAGTCAACAAAGTTTCTTACAGCAGTTTTGGACCACAGTTCATCTCAGCCTCAGCCAACATGGCCAAAGGTCAAGAATGATGGGAGTTGTAGTCTCCAGCAACTGGGGCATACCATGTTGGCTGGTGTAAACACAAAGAGGGTGCACCAGGGATGAGTCATGGAGGACGGTGAGAATGATGGCAAAGATTCCTGCTGGACCTCCTTTAATGTGTACTTGACATGTTTTGAGAATCCTAGAGGGCACCTGTGACTAGGAGAAGTAGGCTAAATTATGCAGGGGCAAGAGGGAGAAAATATGGAAACTTGTTTAATTTGCCTAATTTAAACAGGTTGGAGAATTCGTTATTTTATCACAGAATTATTCTGATACAAAATGAGAGAGAAATGAGGGTTCCAGAGACCGAAATAAATTATACAAGTCAATATTCTCTTCAGATACTGCAAAGCCATCATGATTTTTCTCCTCCTTTCGTCTTCAAGAAAATTAGCATTTCTAGACATCAATGCAGGTAGTGATATATATGCATGGTGCAGAATATAAACAAATATCAGCTTGAGCATTGTATGGCTTGAAAGTCTAATGCAGTTTTCTTTAGCTGATAAGTCTGTAAAATAAACACAAGAAAAGCAGTTGTGTGGGTTTTGTTTTTTGTTTCTTACTGCGGATGATAATGTATTTTTTTTCTGGATGCACTGCTAAACATAGCAATTGCAGTTAATAGGTAACTCAGACCCATCCCCTCTAGTACTAATTACCAATAGAGGAAAGGAAATAACTAATTTAGGTGAGTGTATTTGTCTTGCTAAGTACATTAGCGGGCGAAGAAAGATGTCTGAGGCAAAACATTTATGATGCACTGTCTAATGCCAGCCTTATAACTAACACAGAATTATCACTGCCAGACAAATGTGTTGTCTGTGTGCATACACATGTGTAAGTTATAATTGTAATATAACTATTGATTAAATGCTTCTGTGCAAAAGCTACAAGACTGCTTCAGAGTCTAGAGCTGCAAGATGTTGCAACTAAATAATTGAATCGGTTGCAATGGGATAGATTTTAAGGTGAGACCTGGATATGAGATATTAATTAAGATAAAGCCTCTAGTACCAGTTGAGATTCTTGTTTTGCCCTCAGGTACAGAATGAAAAAAAGAAAGAAAGAAAAATCTTTGCACTATGGCTATCTACATGTAGCTTACCTGTTAAATAATAATTATGTCCCGTCCCCCCGTCCCAAATTGCTACAACATTTTAGAATTGTAAGCTTGCAAGGTCATCTTCCTATCCAATGGGTGATATAACAGATTAGACTACTCCAACCCCAAAAGTGTAACAATTCATACATAAGAACTCACCTCCAGCTGATTGGGCATTCTTGATGTGTCTGGCTAGTGTGTCATTTTGTGGATCTCACTGCTGTTGTAATAAGGCCAGGGGAGATGTGAAGATCACAGCAACTTGAAGCACTAATGGTTCTCTGCACCTAACTAGGCTTAGATGTGCTAGACCAGGGAGTGGTGGGGGCCAGGCAGTGCCAGGTGGCAGCTACACCCCTCCCTCCTGCCAAAGGTCTGTGCCATCCAGTCTCATCATCGTCAGCTGAGGGGATCCAAGGGTTAAAGGGGGCACAGAATGAGCTGTCTCCACCCTCCCACTTCCATAGCAACCAGTCCACACATGCACACTCCCTCTAAAGCAGGCATGTCCAAAGTCCGTTTCGGGGGCCTAATACGGCCCACCGCTCGGTTTAATCCAGTCCCTGTGGCAGTTAATTTCCTGGGGTAAAATCCTACAAAAAAAACCCCACAACAACTTCATTCCTTAAAAAAGCCCAACAACTTCGACCCTAAAAAACAGGTCAACAACTATGGTTGGCCCTTTGGTTGGCCCTTCACTTCATCAAATCTGGCCCTTTTCGAAAATGCTTTGGACACCACTGCTCTAAAGGCACGGAGCCCTGGCAGCTGAAATGCAATCTGCAGGCAGGTTGGTCTAGTGGGCAGGTGGACAGAGGCAGTGGGCGAGGAGCCTGTTGGAAGCGGGCTCCATTCACCCCCTGTGCAGGCTTCATGTGTGTCTCCACCCCAGCTGCCCAGTTCAATACTTGCTCCACCCTGGGCACCAGCAACCCACGCTATGCCGCTGCTTCTGAATACCAGCTGCTGGGAAATGCAAGTGGAGAAAGTAGTGTTGTGCCCAGACCATCCTTGGCACGTGGCTGGCCGCTATGAGAATAGAATGCTGGACAAATTAAAGATTTCTTCAGGAGTGTTCCATGGTGCTTGTTTCTGGGGAAGTGTGTTTACAATTGCAGCTTTAAAGTGTCTTCCCTGCAAAATAAATAAATGAATAAATTCCTACAGCAACCCGTGTATAAATTCACCTGCTAAATATAAGAACTGCTAATAAACTGCCAGTTGCTGGGAATCACAAGTGGATGGAGTGCTGCTGCACTCGATTCTTGCTTTGGGGCTTCCTGTGGGCATCTGCCTGGCTGGTGGGAGAACAGGATGCTGGAATAGATGGACCATTGTCCTGAACCCACAAGCCGTACTGATAACCAAAGCATACTTCCGCACTCAGATCTCCCTTTGCTGGATTGGAATAAATTAATGCTGTGAAATGAAATGGATTTATGAGAAGCTTTCAAGTAGAAATGACAGTTGGCCTATAAATATCTTATTACACTTCACTGTAGCATTACTCATCAAATATTGACAACAATTAAAAAAAATTTTTTTATTTGTTTTGGAAAGGATAAATATTTCAGGGCATTCTGATGCGACACATTGCTCAGTCATAATCATATTCTCTTTAGTGACATAATATTGCTCTAGAGCAGTGTGATCCCGTGCAACAGACAAAGCAAATGCAATCGAAGGGAGGGGGCAGTGCTCTTGCAGGCCATGTGCTCAGTTCTGAAGAAGATATTTACACGGAGGGCTCCGCTCTTTCTTATTTGCTTGCCCAAAGTTTATGCAGAAGTTAGATTATGAGCAGTCTATACAGTCATACCTCGGGTTGCGAACGTGATCCGTGCGGGAGGCACGTTCGCAACCCGCAGCGCCACGTCTGCGCACGCACATGATGTGATCCCGCGCTTCTGCGCACGTGCGTGATGTCATGTTGCGCTTCTGCGCATGCGCAAGCACCGAAACCCAGAAGTAACTGTTCCGGTACTTCCGGGTTCGGCGCGGCGCGGATCGCAACCCGAGGTATGACTGTACTGAGCATTAGTTCTGATTTGTTTGCAGGGAAGTTATGCGACAATTGACATTCATTCTGATTTCTAAGTGTGGTGTTTATATTTATTCCCATTATCGAGTTATCCCATACTTTTCTCCCATTACTTTCTAAACTTCAAAAAGACTCTGTGGTGGTTTTCGTTTTTCGTTTTTTTACAGTGGATTTGCTGCCATAGAGTGACAAAGTGCCTTAATCCACTAGTTGCATTTGAATCCCTCTCTGAGAATGGTGGCATTCTGAAAGAGACCTGATATAGCACAGCTGCCAAGAATGCAACACATCTTAAAGATCTTTTGAGAAGACAGTAAGTCCAAGAAGCTTGACTTGGAATGGGGGAGCAGCAAAGAGTTGATCCCAGAACTGGCTGCATGTTTAAGGGAACCATCAGCCTCTCTGCAACATCAGTGGGTAGCTAGCAGGCTTGTGATTAGCGTTGTTTAATTTCCCATGATGCCCCTGTCACAGTGTAACCTCTGTTGAGGTCCTATGGAGCTTAGGTAGAATCAAACTTGGGTTTTAGGTGGTGAACAAAATTTCTTTACCCAGAACAATACAACTGCCCACAAAGAAATAAATGCATAAGTAATCCATTTGAGCAAGAACAATGCAACCCATAATCTTCCTGAGTTCAAAGAGAAAATGAATTCTTGCTAGCAAATTTTGGAGTCAGCCAGTCCAAACACTCCTCTAATCCACCAGGATGCAGGGCACTTCAGAACAGCTCCCTGCAGATAGCTTTAGTGACAGGTCAACACCATCAAATAACCATCTATAAATGGCAGTTTGAAGGATGCAGCCCTGCAATCACAATGCAAATACAACAAATAAAATCAGAAATTCAAGAATTGCTTCCACATTCCCTTGCTAATTTACTATGTGGATATACACCATTGGAACATAGGAGGACAGGAAGGTGCCTTATACTGAGTCAGACCATTGGTTCATCAAGGCCAGCATCCAGGGTTTCAAACCATGGTCTCTCCCAGCCATACATGGAGATGCTAGGAATTAAACATGGGACCTTCTGCATGCAAAGCAGGTTCTCTATTGCTGAAACTGCCACCTTGTTACAACTTCACTTTATCTCAAGCAATGTAATATTATTCTTACCTTAAGCTCCGGAATATTATTCAGCTTCTCAACAGAACAGGCTCTGGCTCCCCGTTAGTTCTTCATTGAGTGAATACAAGGCTGTATCTCATGTTGTGCTTAAAATTGTGTGTTTGTGTGTGTGTGCAGGGTTTTTGTTCTGCTTAGCCTTTACTTTCAAAGAGAGTGACAGGTTTTGCAAGTTTTGTGACTTCCTGTTTTAGTCTTCTGTTGTGGGTGCTGTGTAAACTGGAGCAGGAGCACACTCTGCAACAGAGATGACTAACAAAGAACACTTTGGTACGTGTTATAGAGTTCTGTAATCACTAGTGGCAGCTAGTGGCATTCTCTGTAACTGCATTCCTTTACAACTACCAGATCCCATATAATGCACTGGAGTAACCAAAATGGTACCCTCTGGATGTTGTTGGACTACAAGGCCCATCTTCCCTTACTAACGGCTGTGCTGGCTGCAGCTGCTGAGAGACAGAATCCAAAAACATCTAGATGGCACCATGTCCTTTATCCCCTTGTTGCACGATACCCCACTTTCCTTCTGTGCTCACTTACATACCTTCCAGCATTTCTCTGAGGAAAATAGGGGTGTCCTAAGGAAAAGCAGGGCATCCTGGGTTCAAATCAGAACCAGGATGGCTTCTGTAAATGTGGGACTGTCGCTGGAAAATATGGACACTTGGAGGGTCTTCACTCAGTTTTCCAGAGCAGGCATATAGGATGTGTTATGTCCTCATCTCCCACAGTTCCTTATGCAAGGGTCAAAAAAGGGGCCCGTCTCTCTGCCTTTAGTCATTTTCAAAAACCTCTTTGCTAGTCCACAAGTCTCCAGGTTTTCAAGCAGGGGGTCTTTCTCAGCCCTACGGGGAGATGCCCAACATTGGATTTGGGACCTTCTGCTTGCAAGACTGAAGCTCTAGTGCATACATCAATTATATGCATAAAGTATGTACATACAACTTTGGGGTTAGATTCTACTGAAATCAGTGGAGCTTCTGAGTGTAGGTTTGGGCTGCACAATGGAATGACCATCTAAAAAATGTATATTCTTTTATATTGTAAATTGGTAGAATAGAATGCTGTGTTGGAGTGGCTGCTGAGTTTTTTTCCTGTTGCTAAGCGCATTCAGTTTTCATAAGATGATGGCAATTGTTTTCCTTCAACTTCTCTGCACATTATATGTTGACAAGTGAGTCTATCTGTAGTCAGGCTCTCTTGAACTATATCAAAGCTTCCCAGTCATTAGTATCTAACACTTTATAAATATCCCCTTAAGATACCATTTGATACATTCCATGGTGTTATGGGAAACAATCTGGTAACTACTGCTTTGAAAACCGCCCAGTGTATTTCAATAAATTTGCTTTCCCCCGCCCTGATGCACAATTGGAAACCTAGGAGATGACTGAATAAGAAAACTGATACCACTGCTTATCTGTCCAACAGCTAGTGGCGTTAGGAAACCTAGTAATTGAAAAAATGGATAGTACTGATATTTGAACCTCTTTTCTATAACCTTTGAAGTGTAAGTCTTTCGGGGAATAAATTGCTTTTTTTGTAACAAGAACAATGTCAGATCTCATATTTAGGTACCATGAACTTAATTCATTTTCAGGCAGAGGAACCCATGTTGTCTTGTTGGTAAAAAAAACATTGCAAAATAGATTAAGCTTTACCCTGGAGAGATGATAACCTAATATAAATATCTGGAGGCTGATCTTTATTAGTTACTGAGCAAATATTGCCAAATAGGACAGGCGACCTTCAATGATGATTGATCTAGGGTAAGTCATCAACAGCCTTGTCTCTAGAGAGTAACTTTGGGGCATTTTGGAATTGCAAGGCTCTTCTTTTCTTAAAGATGGGCATTGAAGCTAACGCTGAGTAAGAGTAAGTACATCTTACTTAGTGACAAAGACTAGAAGCAATATGCCTGCAGAGTAGTAGTGAAATCTCTCTCCATATTGATCTGAACTGCAAGGTGGTGGAGCTTTGCAGATGCCAAGCCCAGTCTGAAGTTTCACCTGAAGCAAAGTTGCAAACCTGACAAGGATCATGATAAACTTGTCTGGGTCACAGAATGTCCATAAACATTCAAACTGAAGGGCCAATCAGTAAGTGCTTAAAACTAGTGCAATCTCTGTGTGGAAAGTGGTGAACAGTTTGTATGAAAGGGAGAGAGAAAATCTGAAAATGCAAATACTGTTAAAACACTGTTTAAAGAGTCAAAAATTACACATGTTCTACTATATATCAAGAGCATTTTATGAGGTCAGCAATTTTAGCAATTGAAAGTTCCACATTGCGAGATGTTAATTATTGCTCCATCAGAACAATAATTGGTGACTAATCAAAGGCATCTCCAAAAAAGATACCTTTGACATGATCTGGTTTCCCTTTTTCTCTTTTAGTGAACAAGAACAGGATATTTTAATGCCACCATCATCACAGACATATCTGTGGAGGGAATATATTGATTAAAAATGTATTGTATTGTAACTTGTATTGTAGCTTTTGAATAAATGGTTTTCAATAATAATAATAATAATAATAATAATAATAATAATAATAAATTGATTTTTTAAAAAGATGGTAATTATGACAAGTTAATTAATGATTTTGTGCAAAGGAAATATTAAAGAAAACACTCATAAAGTTTATGAATATCTATGAATGTTTTACAAAAATATTTGAATTTTCCTTCATTCTGTGCCTTTAAATAAAGTTCATTTGCAAATGAAGAGAAGCCTTTTCTTTTTACCTCTTTATATACACATACTGTATATCATTAATTGGAAACAAAAAGTACTACTTAACAATATAATAGTAAAAATGATAACCCATGTTATTGACTTAGTTCAATCATATTTTTGGACAGTCATATTAATTAGGTGAATGAATATTCCCCAAAAAGGACTGCAGCAGGGGAACCCTGGACCATAAATCTGCCCATATGCATTGTCAATGCGGATGCACTTCTGAATGCAAATCCATACCATCACAGTTGTGATGGCCTGGGAGTCAGACTCTGATGCTGAACCTGAGGGATCCCAGCCTGCACAGGATTCCCCGCCTCCAGAACCAGCTGAGCCGGGGCCAGGGCTTGAGCCTGAAGGATCCCCACCTGTGCTGGATCCCCAGGTGCAGGCATCAGCAGAGTCTGCTCTGGCTCCTGATGGGAGGGAGGACCCATTGCCTGCAGGTGCTCCACTCCCAGCCTCTTCAGAGGAAGCTGAGGCATCCCCTGGGTCCAGTAACCCACCAGCCTCTCCTGAGCTACAGAGGCTCAGGGCAGAGAGGCGAAGGGAGTTAAGTGTCTGCAGGAGGAGTGCTCGCCTCCAGGCCCGGAGGAGAGGCGAGTCTCCAGAGGATCGGGGCGGCCCTAAGCATAGGGCCAGATAAAAGCCAGCCAGACCCAGCCCAAGTTGCGTGAGCAACATAGTTGCAAGCGTGTGCTCAACCTGCAACCTTGTGCCTGAACCTGCCTTGGACCTTGACCTGCTCCCTGCCTCGCTCCCCGCCGGACTGACCTCCTTTGGACCCCTAGACCCAGGACTGGACTTGGACCTCGCTTCATGGACAAACCCTTGGGGCCAGCACAGTTTGCTCACGCCACACCCGCACTCCCCCTTCGCTGGGGTGCGTTCGGGAGGAACTAATAGCCATGGCTGACCAGGCGGCTGCGCTGGTGGCATTGGCCCAGGAGAACCAGGCCTTGACCCACACCGTGCAGCAGCTAAGCAATGTGGTTACGGCGCTTCAGCAGCGTTTGGATGCCTTACCGGCTCCTGGGGCCGCCGCCCCAGCTCCTGGCAAGTACCCCGTGGCCCTGCCAGAGAAATTTGATGGGTCCCCAGCCAGCTTTCCCATGTTTCTCGCCCAGGCCAAGCTGTATATTCAGGGGCGAGCTCGGGATTTCCCCGACGACCGCACCAAGGTGCACTTCCTGATCAGCTTGCTGAAGGACCAGGCGGCCAAGTGGGCGTTGCCGCTGCTCCGGCAAGACTCCCCCTTGCTGACAGACTATACGGGGTTTTGCAATCTTCTGGAAACCACGTTTGCCAACCCTCAGAAGGGGAGTCAAGCCAATCGGGCAATTCGGCGGTTGAAACAGGGCAAGTCCACAGTGGCCATCTACGCCACAGAATTTCGGCTGCTGGCGCAGGACTTGACCTGGAACGACTCTGCACTGCGGGACCAGTATCTCGAGGGACTTTCAGACGAGGTACTGGATCAGCTGGCCACGTTGGATCGCCCTGCCACACTGGATGCCCTCATCCAACGGAGTCTGCAGATAGATGATCGGTTGGAGGACCGTCGCCAGGCCCGGGGCCGCCGGCACTCCGGGCTCCCAGCGCCGGTGCTTCCCTGCAGTTCCGTGGCCAGAGCTGAGTCATTGGAGGAGCCGATGCAGCTCGGGGCAGCGCGGCCTCGCCTCTCCCCCTCGGAAAAGACTCGGCGTCGGGAGGGGAACCTGTGTCTCTACTGCGGTGGGAGTGGACACTACGCCCGAACCTGCCCTGAGAAACGCCAGCCGCAGGTGAAACGGCCAACCCCAGTAGCCGATGGCCCAGGCTACGTGGGGCCCCAAGCATCGCATGATGGGCCCTCACCAGTGGAATTGCAACACCTCATGATACCGGTGCGTCTATACCCCCCCGGTGGGCCCTGGATTCTCACCCACGCTCTGGTGGATTCGGGGGCAACCCGCTCCTATATGGACTCTGCCTTCGCCACTCAGCATCAGGTGCCGCTTCAGAACAAGCCGGAACCAGTACAGGTGGAGGCAATTGACGGACGGCTCCTACGCTCGGGCGCGGTTACTCGGGAGACCCAGCCCTTGGTCCTGTGCTACCAGCAGCACCGGGAGGTGCGAACCCTGGACATTGCCACCATGCCCCGGTTTCCCCTGGTGCTTGGGATGGACTGGCTGGAGTCGCACAATGTTCAGATCGACTGGGTCAATCGGACTGTACGCTTCCCAGACCCGGGTTCCCATGCTCAGTCCGAGTTAGTAGCAGCTGCCCCCATGGGGCAGGCTGTGTCAACGCTCCCTGCCGTGTACCAGGACTATTTAGACGTGTTCGAGGAACAGGGAGCAGACCAGCTGCCACCTCATCGGTCCTTCGACTGCGGCATAGACCTCCAGCCTGGGGCGCCCCTGCCTGTAAGCCGCCTATATTCTCTTTCGGAGCCAGAGCGTGAAGCCTTGCAGGACTTCCTTCGCAAGAACCTGGAACGCGGGTTCATTAGGCCCTCTACCTCACCCACTGCCGCTCCTGTACTCTTCGTTAAGAAGAAGTGTGGGGAGCTTCGCCTCTGCCATGACTACCGGGCCCTGAACAAGATCACCATCCCAGACCGGTACCCCTTGCCCCTTATTGCAGAATTGCTGGAGCGGGTGCAGGGGGCGCAGATGTTCACCAAACTGGACCTCCGAGGGGCCTACAACTTGATTCGGATCCGTGCCGGGGACGAGTGGAAGACGGCATTTGGGACCCGGTATGGGCAGTTTGAATACCTGGTTATGCCGTTCGGATTATGCAACGCACCCGCCGTGTTTCAACGGTACATCAACCACGTGTTCCAGGACTTGCTAGACAAATACGTGGTGGTGTACCTAGATGATATTCTGATTTATTCCCGTGACCCAGCCCGTCACGAGAGTCATGTTCGGTCCGTGTTGCAGCGCTTGCGGGAGCACCGCCTGTATGCCAAGCTCAGCAAGTGCGAGTTCCACCAGCGGTCAGTGGACTTCCTTGGACACCGACTCTCCCCTGACGGGGTGCAGATGGACCCTGGGAAGGTGGCTGCGGTTCGAGAGTGGGCAGCGCCCCGGAACCGCAAGGACTTACAGCGGTTCCTAGGGTTCGCCAACTATTACCGGACCTTCATTGCAGATTATGCTCATCGCACCACCCCATTAACCCGACTGCTGCGCCCCAAGACACCCTTCTCCTGGGATGAGGAGGCTGAAGTGGCATTTCAGGGGTTGAAAGCCTGTTTCCAGAGGGCGCCGATTTTACAGCATCCTGATCCCTCTCGTCCCTTCGTGGTGGAGACTGATGCCTCCAGTACGGCTCTCGGTGCCATCCTGTCTCAGCAACACGGACCCGATGCGCCGCTGTTACCCTGCGCCTACTACTCCCGGCAGCTCCTTCCGGCGGAGCGTAACTATACCGTGTGGGAGCGGGAACTACTGGCCATCAAGGTGGCCTTTGAGGTCTGGCGCCATCATCTTGAGGGGGCACGACACCCGGTGGAAGTGAGAACGGACCACCGGAATCTGGAGTACCTCCAGACCACCCGCAAGTTGAACCAAAGGCAGATCCGGTGGGCGCTGTTTTTCTCCCGGTTCCAGTTCCGGATCCGCTACATCCCTAGCTCCCAAAACCGGAAAGCGGATGCCCTGTCCCGGAAACCCGAGGACGTCGCAGACACTGTACAGCAGGCAGTACCGACGACTATCTTACCACCAGCCACATTCCTGGCCACTCAGGAGGCCAAGCCACTGCAGGCTCGGGTGCGAGAACAGCAACGGGTCGACGCTTGGGCTCAGGAACGGCTCCGGGAACTGTCTGACGGGTCATGCCCTCGATATCCAGGGCTGGCCCTGCACCAGGGCCTACTGCTGCACCAGGGTCGTCTATACATCCCACCAGGACCATTGCGGGCTGAGGTTCTCCAGATGTCCCACGATGCCCCAGCAGCAGGGCACTTTGGGCGGTACCGGACCACTCATCTGGTAAGCCGGGAGTTCTGGTGGCCCCGCCTGAAGGCTGATGTGGCACGCTATGTTGCTGGTTGCGATGTCTGCCGGCGGGCCAAGGGTCCTACTGGGCGACCCCCCGGTCTGCTCCAGCCATTACCAGTCCCACCACGTCCCTGGCACACGGTCTCACTGGACTTTGTGGTAGACTTGCCCCCATCTCGTCACTGTACCTGCCTCCTGGTTTTCACGGACCATTTCACTAAGATGGTGCACTGTGCCCCCTGCCCGTCCATACCCACAGCTAAGGAGACGGCTCAACTGTACATGCAGCACATCTTCCGCCTGCATGGCCTTCCCGAGCGTGTGGTTTCTGACCGCGGCGTCCAGTTCACATCCCACTTCTGGCGAGCCCTGCACCAGACCCTTGGGACGGAGGTCTGTCTATCTTCGGCCCACCACCCGCAGACCGATGGCCAGACGGAACGGGCAAATGCGGTGCTGGAGCAGTACCTCCGGTGTTACTGCAGCTTCCAGCAGGATGACTGGGTCGATCACTTGCCATTGGCGGAGTTCGCCTACAACAATGCAGTGAACGCCTCCACCCAGCAGACCCCGTTCCAGGCCTCCTACGGCTACCATCCACGTTTGTTCCCGGACGTGCTGCCAGCTTCCGCGGTCCCCGCAGTGACAGACTGGCTTCAGGAGCTTCAGTCCCAGCAACAATTATTGATGGAGCAACTGCGCCAGGCCAAGGACGCATACAAGGCCCAAGCTGACCGACATCGTCAGGAGGGGCCAGAACTCCATGTTGGCGATCGGGTGTGGCTCTCTACCCGTCACCTGCATCCTTCTCGGCCCTCACGAAAGCTGGATGCACGGTTTGCCGGCCCATTCACCATCACTGCGCAGGTGTCACCGGTGGCGTTTCGCCTCCAGTTACCTCCATCACTCAAGGTTCACCCAGTATTCCACCGGTCCCTACTTAGTCCAGTCGCCCCGCCCGACGAGTTCCACCCAGACAATCCACGACCGCAGCCAGTTTTGGTTGAGGGGGAGCCTGAGTACGAGGTGGAGCGCATTCTCGACTCACGATACCGCAGGGGGAAGCTCCAATACCTCATCGACTGGAAGGGGTATGGGCCTGAGGATCGTTCATGGGAACCAGTGGAAAACGTCCACGCACCTGCCTGCCTCCGTGATTTCCATGCAGCTTACCCCAGCAAGCCTGGTCCGGCCCCTCAGTTGAGGGGGAGGCCTGGGAGGGGGGATGGTGTGATGGCCTGGGAGTCAGACTCTGATGCTGAACCTGAGGGATCCCAGCCTGCACAGGATTCCCCGCCTCCAGAACCAGCTGAGCCGGGGCCAGGGCTTGAGCCTGAAGGATCCCCACCTGTGCTGGATCCCCAGGTGCAGGCATCAGCAGAGTCTGCTCTGGCTCCTGATGGGAGGGAGGACCCATTGCCTGCAGGTGCTCCACTCCCAGCCTCTTCAGAGGAAGCTGAGGCATCCCCTGGGTCCAGTAACCCACCAGCCTCTCCTGAGCTACAGAGGCTCAGGGCAGAGAGGCGAAGGGAGTTAAGTGTCTGCAGGAGGAGTGCTCGCCTCCAGGCCCGGAGGAGAGGCGAGTCTCCAGAGGATCGGGGCGGCCCTAAGCATAGGGCCAGATAAAAGCCAGCCAGACCCAGCCCAAGTTGCGTGAGCAACATAGTTGCAAGCGTGTGCTCAACCTGCAACCTTGTGCCTGAACCTGCCTTGGACCTTGACCTGCTCCCTGCCTCGCTCCCCGCCGGACTGACCTCCTTTGGACCCCTAGACCCAGGACTGGACTTGGACCTCGCTTCATGGACAAACCCTTGGGGCCAGCACAACAGTACTCATCTGAGCCCTAGTGAGCTGATCAAATACTGATGTCAATGAAGCTGTTTTGATTGCCCTCCACCCATGGACCTTAGAGACACCTCACTGGAATTTAAAAAAGAAAGGCTTGGCATGTCCCTTTCCCCAAAGAAGCATGCCAGTTTTTTTCTGGAAATGTGCATTTGCTAGGAAAGGTCAGGGTGATTATTTCAGTAGGAAATCTGAATCTGATGGAATTTTATGACTTTCCTTTCAGAAAACTGACGCATTTATGACATGAATCATTTTAGGTCATTGTAAAGGACTTGCCTGCTTCTGCTACTTTTTTATGATGCATCTGTGTAAAATTGTGCCATAAATGACGCTGACAGCATCATAGAGTCATATGGTATTGTTTTAAAATGGATTTGTGTTAGCAATATACAGCCCACTCACCAAAGCCATTGAGGAAAAGATGGCCTTAGGAAGTCCGCCTCTTCCTCACAGTTATCACTGCTGCCCATTTCCTAGTTATCTTCCAGTTACCATCACCTGTAGCAGGTGGCAGGGTAGCAAGCAGCACACATCTGACCCCCTGCCATCTGTGTCACTGCTGTGTCACCTTGTGTGGTGGCAAGATCAGCAAGGTGCAAATGCACCAGTGGAGACAAATCTGACACTCTGCTGGTGTGTTTGCACTGATCCAGACTCACTGGCATGAAGTAACCTAGAGTTGTCTATAGCTGGGCAGTGATAGGCAATTTATATGGGACGCGGGTGGCACTGTGGGCTTGCTGATTGGAAGGTCGCGGTTTGAATCCCTGTGATGGGGTGAGTTCCTGTTGCTCTGTCCCAGCTCCTGCCAACCTAGCAGTTCTAAAGCATGCCAGTGCAAGTAGATAAATAGGTACCACTCCAGTGGGAAGTTAAACGGCTTTTTCGTGCGCTCTGGCACTCGTCACAGTCCTTTGTGTGCCAGTAGCTGTTTAGTCATGCTAGTCACATGACCCGGAAAACTGTCTGTGGACAAACGCCGGCACCCTTGGCCTGAAAGCAAGATGAGCGCCGCAACCCCATAGTTGCCTTTGACTGGAGTTAACTGTCCAGGGGTCCTTTACCTTTACCTAGGCAATTTATATTGTGCTTTAAATGTGCTTCTTCCATGGGGACGTTTTGGAACTGATAACAATCAAGCTTAGTAAGTATGCTGTTCCTGCAATTGCTGTTGCTCCAGAGACAGTGGCTGGACTTCACAAGGCCCAGGAAGGGCTGTGATGTCATCAATCTGCTCTGATCAGATACAAATAACTAGATGAAACCATTTTATTTTATTTTACAATGGGAGTCCGCTCATTCCTACTCAATGAAGAGGACTAAACAAACTCATAGAGGAGAAGGCTTTCAGTGGCTCCTAGACATGATGGTTAGGGCCTGCCTCCCCAGCTGGAGGCAGCAATGCTTCTGAATTACCAGTTGCTAGAACCTTCAGGAGTGGAGAATATTCTTGTCTCATGTCCTGCTTATGGGTTTCCCACAGGCATTTGTGAGAACAGGATGCTATGCCATGGAATTCTACTGAATATGATCCAGAGCAGAACTCTGACATATAGTTAGCAGAGTAAAAACTTAAACACGTTGCAGGATTCCCAAAAAATAGTTCAGAGGCAATTGTACTTCGTTCAGCAGAGCTTTACTGCTACTGAAGGCAAATGAGCATGATGGCCACAAACCCAACACATTCAGGATTGGCACTGTCCATAAGAAATCCAGTTGTAGCAGACTTTACTTAAACTTACAATAACTTATAATAAGTCTAAACCTTAACACTAAGCATACTATGTGCAGAACACTGCACCAGAAGGAAAAGAGAAAGAAAAAGAAAGTGAAACCCAGTCTCCTTCTGGCCTTACTTTTATAGTCAGCATGACCTTGATGGAAGAGATAACAGAACCAGTTTAAGCCTGTTGCACTCATCTTCTCTGAAGGTATAACCCAAACATCATGAACTTTCTGCTTATTTCTTTCACACAGAGAAGCTTCCAGAACCCTAGAATAGGAAAGATCTCTACATGTCATATCAATACTTTCTGTACTAAGAAATGCAAACTGACATACTAGACTAGATGGGCTTCTTATGTCCTTAAATTATTGAACCCTGGATTCCCTGTTTAATTTAAATCAGTGTGGGGAACCAGCTGCCCATTGGCTGGATGAAACCCAAGGGGGCTTCACCGTCCAGCTCACAGCATCTCCTCCTCACTTTGTGTCCCTGCACAGGTTTCCAGCTTGAAATGACATCCTATTGGTACAGGGAGCCCATGCAGATGTATAATTTTCTCTTATTCCCTGGTAAATTGCTTGGTAGCAAGTGTGGGACAAATATCAAGCTCATTCTAAAATCAGTCGGTAGCTTGCACATCACTATTCCAATGAACTTCTGGTGTTCATGTGTTTTCTTTATGAAATATATTGGTGTGTTTCTTGACCTAAAGGCATCCCTGTTACCTATTTAACAGCACAATCCTCACCATGTATTCTATACCATGTATAGAAGAAAGTCCTATTGAATTCAATGGGACTTATGCTCAAGTGAGTGGGGTTAGGTGTAACAGCTTAACATCTAGCAGCAGGTATGCTGAACCTGTGAGTATTCAGATCTTCTGTTAGTCCCAGACAGCAGGATGATGGTAGCTGTAGTTAGCAACCTCTGGAGGGCCACATGCCCCCACTCTGTTTTACAGGATTATTTATCCTGGGGTTAAATCAGGGATTTTATTTGTTTGTTTGTTTTTAAAATAAAATTGCTGTTGTTTTTATCTTCTTTTAAGCCTCTGATGAAACCCTTAATCGTGTGTGTGTGTGTGGGGGGGAATTCAAGGTTGAAATGAATCAAGGGGTTGTTATCTTTGGGTGAATAATAGCATAAAAACGCCTTAGTAATTGTTTTGTGCATTATGAACTAATGCTATCCTTACTCGATATTTCACATGTAAGAGGCTGAAACATCTAACATCCATAAGTAGCCCCTCTGTGTGCTAAGCTTAATTGACTGAGTGCCATTATCATAACTGGATTATCATTGGCTCAGTGATATTTTTTGAAGCAGCAGCTATATACCCTGCCATCTTTTCAAAACATCCAACACTCTAGACATTAGCCCTTTAGGGCTATGGCTGGTGATAAATTTCCCATCTGAATTGTCCCTACATTTTGGGATTTCAAAGTACCTGCCCTTGTTTGCAAAGCAAAACTAATAAGTGGCTCACTACTTTTCCATTTTTAATTCTTCATTAAAACACAGAACCAAAAGGAATCCTGATGCATTATTGCATGATAGCATTCACCTTATTTAAACCACAGTGCAAAAACTAATTCTCGTTGTATTGGCTAACTCTATAAAGAGTATTACCGGTATATGCCGCCCTGCATCAATCTGCATATGTGTGCTGATGTGCATCAGTAACCTATAAGTTTCATGCAAACTGCATCAAACTGCACACATTCCAGTTCTGAAATTAATCTTCATAGTTCTCTGACTGAAACTCGAAGGCAGTTAGAGTGGACCATGAGGCAGGTAATATGAAACAGAATGATAATTCCTTTCTTAATGCTCTGCATTATATATCTCTGCAGAGTGTGCAACCCTTTTTCTTTTCTAGAATTTTGTAACCTATAAGTGCAGAATATTTAGAAGCCAGGATCAGGGGCGTAGCAAGGGGGGGTGGGGGCCCCAGACAGCGCCCTTGCTGGGGGTGACACTTCGGGTGGTGGCCCCGCCCCCTGGGCTTTTTATTTATTTTATTTTATTAGGCTATTTTCGGCGCTGCCGGGGTGGAGCCGCAGGGGCAGCCAGTGAGGAGGGGTGTCACCCCCCTCCCTGGCCGCCCCTGCGGCTCCACCCCAGCAGCGCCGAAAATAATCCCTCCTTCCAGCAGAGGAGCTCGGCATGGAGGCAAGGGGCGGGCCAGCGAGGTGGGGTGCCACCCCCTCCTCGCTGGCCCGCCCCTTGCCTCTATGCCGAGCTCCGCCGCTGGCTGGCTTGTGGAGCCGGGGCATGGAGAGGGGCGGGCCAGTGAGGAGGGGTGACACCCCTCCTCGCTGGCCCATCTCTCTCCCTGCCCCGACTTGCGCTGCACCAAGGGAGCCCACAGAGACTCCCGAATCTGCCGCCTGGCACCCCTTCGTTCAGCGGCTGCTCGCGCAGGCATGAGCAGCCGCCACACGAAGGGGTGCCGCCGCTGGGTGGCGGCTTCGGGATTTTCCCGAAGCCGCCGCCCGGCACCCCCGGGGCGGGGTGTCACATCGCATGCGTCATGACGCACGCATGCACTGCGATGCCCTGCCCCCAGGGGTGCCTCTTGGCTTCCCACCCCGGGCAGCCAAGGGGCTAAAAACACCCCTGGCCAGGATATAATATGTGTTCTCTCTAGTGCTCAAAGTGCACTACTTTTCAAGCTGACCTTTAACCATCTTTTCAGGTGGACATAAATGAGTCTGGCCTGACCATCCCACTTCCTTCATCATCCCACTTCAATTTAGGGCTCAGTTTCCCTGACCACTTTGTCCAAAGCTATAGTCAGAGTAAAGTAAAAGGGGAAGGCACAAATCAGAATGTAGGGCTAGGTATTCCCTTCATAAAATAGTACCATTTGCTACCAAAAAATATTCTACTGAAAAATAAAGTGTGGGTGTCTGATTGACTTTTTTTAAAAAATATATATATATTCAGAAATATTTTAGGCTATTGATTTGGTTACTTCAAGCTGAGGTCATGTTGAAATTGTTAATTGGCCCTTGGGTAGATTCACACGACAGCTTTGCCCGCTGAGGAGTAGTTTTTAAGAGAAACTTTGTGCCTATTACTCAACCCTTGTTTCATGAATGGTTCAACGTGCGTTTAGAACACAGACCAGCATGACTTTGGCAGGCATGATCTTTGAAGCTTCTCCGTCTTCTGTGGGCATGGCTCTGAATGCAGCCAATCAATTCACAAGGCCAGGATGGCAAGTGGATTTCCCCCACCAGTGATGGCAACTTTTACCATATTGAGGCGAACCAGTTGTGTAAATCCACCCCACCCCCCACCCCCCGCTTGAGATTTTGTTTCATCCAAGAACAATCGAAAGGAGATAACTTTTACAACAATTCTAATAATAATAATAATAATAATAATAATAATAATAATAATAATAATAATAATAATTGCAGAGACAAAAAATAAAAGGAAAGATAAATTTCTGGGCAATCTTTCAAAAACTTTATTTTACATATAGGATGTGGAACATTAATACCAGTGATGTGTTTCCCCCGAGAAGGAAAAAGTGCAACTTTCCCCCCTTTTAAAAGAGTTTTGTTTCATCCCCTCCCCTTTCTCTCTCTCTCCCCTCCCCTTTTCTTGTTCCTTTCATTTATGGTGCCCTAGACAGCATACACATATAGCCTGCAGTTCTGGAATGCCAGCCTGGCACTCCAACACAAAGCCGAGCCAGCAGTGGTATAATCTACTAATGGCTTCTTTTCATTTCAGCCCTCCCTGAGAGACTCAGTGGCAGATTGTAGACTCAATTACTCTCATGTCAGGTGATTATCCTAGGTCTTAATGTAATCTTCCATTCACACATACCATATTTCAATTACGGCAGCTATGAAACAAGCTGTGTATTCAAATCACCAATCACCTTATCACTGCTGAACAATGTCAACTGTAAAAAACGCCAGCTGAAGGCAATTACACATGTGTTGAGAACCGATTATGATTACTCTCTGTGGTATTTGTGATGAGCTGGGGAATGTTCTGAAAATTTAATTTAATGACAATATGCTTGCTGTACAATCCATAATACCTCCTGAATCCAGCATGGGGCTATTAAAACTGATAGGAGCATATTATCACCGAACTGAAAAGCTGGGCTGGGATGGTTGCTGGATGTCTCTACAGGGAATGGTAGGTAATTTCTCCACATATTTCTAACGGCTGAGGCAGACAGCTTCCAATTCCAGCTGCATTTTGAAGGTGGTCCCTCCCCTCCCCCCCTCCACCAGAGCTGAGTTAAGGTGTTTCACCACAGCCATTTGAGAGGAAAACACAGAGGCTGGGGGAATGTGGGGTTGGGAATGGTATTGTGTCGGTTTGCTCCAAGGCACCAAGAGTGCTTTTCGTTGTGGCACTTTCTCAACCTCAATAAATGTCATCCCCCCCCTCCTTCCCCATATTTGGTGACTTCTCAACACAAAAAAGCAGTTTAACCAAAGGAGTAACAGATTGTTTTCTAGAAGGGAAAATATCAGCCACTTTTGCCACCTTCCTTGCTCTATAAACACTGGTCTGTCTGAGCTTTATTGAGACCACTTTGTGTAGCCTGCCCCCCCCCCCAAAAAAAAAACATCTTCCCCAAAGACTTCCTTTACAACTGTTGTAGCCTAACAGAGTCATCCATACATTTCTGGGAGCCCAAGGCAAAGTTAAATGAGGAGGAGCCTGATCAACGAATCAAGATTTTCTTAACTAACCTCTATTTATTTACTTCTTGGCTTGTTTATTAAATTACTAGCCTTCTTCCCAACCAAAATCTGTAAAGTAGGTCTATGTACATAAGCATTTCCCTTTCTGGAATGACTCCCCACCCCATGCCCACAAGTTATGTTAAGCTTATTGAACCCTTAAAATAAAATGGCAAAATAGACATCTGAAGGCAGCCCTGTTTAGGGAAGCTTTTAATGTTCTACTGTATTTTAATATTTTGTTGGAAGCCAACCAGAGTGGCTGGGGAAGCCGAGCCAGATGGGCGGGGTATAAATGATTGTTGTTGTTGTTGTTGTTGTTGTTGTTGTTGTTGTTGTTAGCACAAAAGGTAAAGTACGACCCTCACTGTACTTAATCGTCCACAAAGTACAGTGTCCACTCTTCTAAAATACCGGTAAGTAAGTGTGTGTGTGTGTGTGTGTGTGTGTGTGTGTTATGAGAGAGAGAGAGAGAGATAATTTACTTCCATTAAATATTGGAAATAGTAAGTAGGCTTTGCTCAGAATGCATTTGCGCTAATTCCTTAGGCAAGGGCAGGTTGCCCAATGGCTATAGTTCTACAGTTAAGCTACTTCCAGCCCCATAGTCACCCCCCTCTGCTGATTTTAATTTATGTTTTAAATAAAAATGGCCCTGTTCAACACCAGCTTATGTGTCTGCCTCTTTATTTGCCTGTCGGGATGCAATGCATTTTGGGGCTGCTATGCAACTATCTCAAATGGGGGGAAAGGCTGTATGCATGCTTGTTTTCTTTTTAAAAAGGGTCACATTTATTTTATTTTATTTATTTTATTTTATATGCTGCCTTTCATTCAAGGATCACAGTGCAGTTTACATTTTTTTTTAAAAAAAGAAACCTCTTTCTCCCCCTTTCTAACAGCACACTCCAATGAAAAGTTCTGCCAATCTGCAAATGCTATTCTTCCTCCGTCTCCCACTGTCTTCCACAGGAAAACCTGTCCTATCAACTCTCAGCAATGTCACATGGGTCTGCTGCTGATATGTTTATTTGGTTAAATGATCAAGAAGCGCATATCTTCTTGTCTCTTCCTTCAAACAGATGGCTAGCTGCATAGGAAGATTTTACATACAGAAGCATACATTCTCCCTATGGCTAATCTGCTGAAACAGTGTGAAGTGAACCAGAAGAAGAAGAAGAAGAAGAAGAAGAAGAAGAAGAAGAAGAAGAAGAAGAAGAAGAAGGGCAATGTGGGAGAGGTGCTAAGCCTATTTGTCGATCTCAATTGGTGAGATTTTAGATTAAGCATGTAATTCATTTCAGAGAACCCACAATCTTCTCCACATAGACCAGACACAAAGATCCCTTGTTTGCGGTAAGGCTGTGTCTGCTAAAATTATGCCAAGGAAAAGTGTTGTGAGTAGTTTGGCTTTGATTGTATTATCCTCCTTTCAAGGGCCTCTTTGAAAATCCACTAACCTTGAAACAAAGCCCATCATCTCTTGGTGCTCAAATGATTGACTGAATTCAACTTGAAATTTGCAATGCCAGCTACCTGGATGAACAAGCGGATTATTCTTTTCATAGATATAAACTAAAGAGATTTGCTTCTCTCTGTAGTTCCATTTCATATAAAGCACATTTATTTTTTAACAGGTTTCACTCTTTCAATGGGTCAAACCATTCTGGTAATTTGACCTTTATGTGTATAGGAAATTTATAGTTGATTTATTACTTTAAAAGGTATGTGTTTAAAGGGTCCTGTCTTCTATACAAGCATTTTACACCTTGGAATTGAATCACTTCCATACAGCTCACCACCTGAATGTTGCTGACTTTGGATATAAACTGTTATCAGATTTCTGTATAGTATGATCCTTTGAGCAGCTCTAGTGGTGCTTACTCAAAGCAGTGGTAATTCTTTTATAATTTTTTCGGTGCTCAAATTATAGAGGAAATCCACAAGTCCCACCCCCTGCCTGATCCCCACAAATTTAGTCCCTTCACTGGTGCTCAAAAGCCACACACCTTCTTGTCCCACATTTCTCTTTCCCTCGGGCTTTGTTCGCACTGAACAGCAATGTGTCAATTTCTGTTTTCATGACTATTTTTCATGACTATTTTTGTTCTGTATTAGTTTTAAACCTTGGTATAATTCTGTTGTTTATCCTTTCTTTATACCAACCTTAGCTCTGTTAAATATGATAAAGAATAATAAAACAATAAACATTACTAGATAATCTAGGTAAGCATAGAGCAGGGGATGCTGTCCTAAGCCAGCGACATGAACATAGAGAGATATATTGGAGAGAAGCATGCAGAGGGGAGCCGTGGGGAGCCATGATGGGCAAATCATGGTCTGGCTGAACACTAGTTAAAGGAGGCCATCAGAAGAAGAGGGAGCTAGCAAACAATGAAAAGTTTCTGAAATATATTCTCAATGCTAGGTTAAAATTGATCTCTTTTCCTAGTAGGATGGATTGTGATGATTTTGCTGTTTATTGCAGCATGTTTTAATGCTGTTTTATTGAGTTTGTGTTATAAGTAATCATATAGTCATTTGTGGACTTTTTATGTGCCAAGTGACTAATAAATTGAAATAATAATCATAATGCCAAATCTCCAGAGGAATCATTTTTTCTTGGCAGAATTCAGTTTAGGATGCCAAAATAGGGTCCCATCTGAACTATACCTTTAAAGCTGTATCATACCACTTTAAACAGTCGTGGCTTCCCCAAAGCATCTTGGGAACTGCAGTTATTTAAGGATTCTGAGAGTTGTTAGGGGACCCTTATTCTTCACACGGAACTATGATTCCCAGAGTCTCCTGGGAAGAGGGAGCCATGCAGTGGCGGAGGAAGGCTCCGCGGTACCCGGGGCGGCAAAGGAAACGACCTGGGGGTGGGGCATCGCAACATCACATTGTGACGTCACGACGCCCCGCCCCCGGGGCGTTCCGGGGGTGCTGCTGCTGCTTCCGCACCCCCCTTTTGATCTGAAGAGCCCCCTTTTAAGCTCTGTGGCTCAAAAGGAGGCCGTGGAAGCAGCGGTCCGACGACAGAGTGCGTCGGGCCGTGCGCTGCCACTCTCAGGGTGACGGAAGGAGCGGCAGCGCGTGGGAATGGTGGGAGGGGCTGCCGCTTGTCACCCCCACGCGCCGCTGTTCGCTCCGTTGCCCCAGGAGCAGCAGCACCGCACACACCGTGTGCTGCTGCTCCCAGGGCGACGGAGTGAGTGGTGGCGCATGGGGGTGACAAGCGGCAGCCCCTCCCACCACTCCCCACGCACGGCTGGTCACCCTGGGAGCAGCAGTGCTGCACGGACGGAGTGCTCCCTCAGCCGTGCACTGTTGCTCCCAGGGCGACGGAGCGAGCGGCAGCGTGTGGGGCTGACAAGCGGCGGCCCCTCCTGCCACTGCCCATGCTGCCGGTCACCCCGGGAGCAGCAGCGCTGCACGGACGGGGTGCTCGCTCGGCCGTATGCTGTTACTCCTGGGGTGATGGAGGGAGCGGCAACGCGTGGCAATGGCGGTAGGGGCTGCCGCTTGTCACCCCCATGCACCGCTGCTCGCTCCGTCGCCCTGGGAGAAACAGTGCACGGCCGAGGGAGCACCCCATCCGTGCAGTGCTGCTGCTCCCGGGGTGACCGGCGGTGTGTGGGGAGTGGCGGGAGGGGCCGTCGCTTGTCACCCCCACCCTCCCCTGTCACACGGGGTGTACCGCCCCCACCCCCACCCCCAGTGACGCCCCTGGAGCCATGGCATTTTTCATGGCATCCTATGTGGGGAAGCCATGGCTGTATAAGGTGCCATAATACTGCTTTATATGTATGGTGCAGATGGGACCTAGGTAGATGACACCACCCTCAGTGTCCTCATTATGGATGTAAAAGGAAAGGTATCTAGATTAGAGTCCAGGACCCACATTCAATTTCTTAAAATTTGTCAGAAAAATGAAAAAAAAATGATTCTATACTAACTTTAATCTTTTCTACCTTTTGGCTACACAGTAATGTTTTTGGGTTAGGGTTTAGGGCGTACATCTATTAAAATGTAAGCTGCTTCTTAATTTCTAGTTCTTTCTGAGAATTGGTCAAAGTTTTGCTGAGATGTGTGTGTGTGGGGGGGATAACCCTACACAGAAAGCACAGCCAGGCTCTTTAGGAATGCATGATACAATAACGTTTCATTAGTCAGCATCCTTGCAAACTGTGAACTTCATCATATTTTACGCATTGGCAATGGAGACAAGTTTGCTTTCACATACGCGCCAACATGTCGCGACAAAAAACTGGGGCGCCATCTTCCAGGGCCGCAATCCCATGTGAGTCAAGTGGCCCATGTGAGATCATGGCCCCCCCAAAAAGCAGTTTTGGCAGGGGGCGAGATTGCTGCAGCTAAAATGGCCACCACGCTCTCATAAGGAAAAACAGGATGCCCCAGTTTTTCCAGGACAGTTGAGGGGTATTCATTCATATAGCTTGCATGATAGTACCTAATACAGACTGCTACCTTATGTTTGTTAAAAAATAATAATAATGGCACAGATAGCCAAGTGAGGCCCTCCAGACATTTTGCCCTTCCCAACTCTCTCTCACCACAGCTAGCATGGCCAGTTGTCAGGGATGATGGGAGCTGTTATCCAAAATATCTATAGGGCAGCAAGTTGGTTGCCCCTGTTCTATGGAGTCAGACTTGAAACGGGTGGAAGCAAGGCATGAGTCTCTTCTAATAGTCTCTCTGCCCCCTTCACAGCCACAAACCCAAGCCCCAGCCATTGCTCTATCTGAACTACATTTATCCTTTCACCCAGTGATATGACCTCACATATATATAACTCTTAACAAGGGAGAGAGTAAGCGATCTGATTACAGAGTGTGCTACTTTTATGGCCCACGGGGTCATTGTTAATTTTGGCCATAGGTCATATGGGATAAAGTTCCTTATGAGCCAGGAGCTTCTTAATTAAATGGCAAGCCACTAGCATGGTTGTGATATCTCTGACGACTTATTACTCATTGTGGGTAATGCCCTTTCCCCTTGAATGTTGGAGAAATGCAATTCTTCCTACATGGCTTCCCATTGTTTATTCACCTAAAACTTACAGAACAAGCAATTTACAGAGATCTTAGGCATTGCTAGAAAGATGTTATTCACATTTAAGCAGGAATAAAGAAATTGTCAAAGCATTATCTGCACATACACACATAAACGTTTCGAAGAAAGGAAAATGGGTGGCTTTTTCTGTGGGAGGGGGTTGCAACATCTATCCCATTGCAACTGTACACAAGTTTTGCGAGAACTTCAGGTTAAGTTTATCAATCTTGGCACTGTAAAAAGTGAATGAATTGGCATGACCTGTAGAAAACACAGGAAAAACTCGAAATTTCTTTAGCCAGCTGTATATCAAGCATACAGTGAAAAAAGCCAGGGGAAGGAGAGTCGAAAAGGAAGGGCAAAAGGCGAAATGGTTTGTGTCCATTTAAGAAAAAATCAATAATAGTATAAAATTGATTTAGTGCTTGTCATAAAACATAAGTAAGTGCTGGAAAATAGAGAAAATTGAGTCTCAATTTAATCTGCACAAAAGCCACACTGTACTGATGAAGTGATCTGAGGAGAGCGCTACATAAAACCTAAAGACAGATACTTAATTGTCATATTAAAGACTCTCTTTTCTGCCTGCTGGAGTCAAGGGCTAGAACCCATTAATCATGTGGATAAGGGGCATTGAAATCAAATCTCAATTAAAATCTGTTCAATAATGTCTCTAATATGTTTTTCAAGCATTAATTTTTTCCCATCGATTCTACACCCCATAAATCAGATCTGTTGCAGTGCATGTAATAGTTTATGGAGGAGAGGATTATGGTTTTATGAAGTTAATGCAGCAGAACCATTTAATTTACACAGGCTAAAGTTTTATGTCTGTTGCTCATTTCTATTATTTTCTTCGGGTGAAAATTCTTTGGGCTATAAAATGAAGTTTTTTTATTATTCTAAACTGTTGTATGCATGTCTGGCTCAGATTCTGTGGATGACTGCAGAGAAAAATACACTCTTGCTTTTCAGGGGAAAGTTTTTCAGAGGAGACTTGCCTCCAGTGTTAAATTCTTCTAAATTAAAATTCAGGAGGACCCAAGCAGTCACCCCTGTCCCCTATGAATGCTCATGAATCCCTGAGGAGTATAGCAGTATGGGAATTTCTTGGACAAATACCATCTGCACATACTGAAATATACTCTTGTTGCTGTTGTGTTTTTACTGCAACCAGCCTCTCCACTGCCTTGTGCCCATCCTTCCTGGTGAGCAGCAGTGACCCACCTCCAGGAATCTAGCTTAGGAGCACCAGCCCACCTGGCGAGTCAATTCTGGTTGAAGTGAATAGCTTTCCCGTCTTGCAGAATATCTCTGAAAGCAGAAGAGGAGAAGGTGGTGCTTTTGACCAATGTTGGAACCTGGCATCCATGGAACACACGCCTGAAGCAAACAAAATTTGACTAACAGAATGGCAGCATCGGTCCCTGAAGTTAGCCCAGATAATACAGTGCCTTTTGTGCAAGGTTGAATAAGTTAGCCGTAGAATCATCACCATAGTCCAATGTCAGTCACTGCAATGCCAAATCAATAACTAGGACCAAGTGGGAATGTGGCAACAGTGTTTCTCAGATTACTTTCCCCGTTGAAAATGTCTCCCCAACTCTTTCCAGCAGTTTGTTGTCGTTTGGCATGTTTCGGTTTTGCAGGGTGGTGGAGGAGGAAGTTTTTAGCGATTTATGTCATGGAAGGTGTGGCAAAGGGACAGTGCTTCCCCCCCCCCCCCAAAAAAAATAACCACCAGATGGATCAGTTCCTCTAACAAATACCCAAGCAGGCTGCTGCATGAGTGGAAGCCGAGTCCCTTTACAGCTTCTATCGTCCCCTTTCAAATTGGCCTTCTTTGGATCAACGGTCATGCTCCCGGAGAACAAATGCTCACACCCTGAATTAGTTTTGTTTAGTCTCCCTGCACCCCAACCCCAGTGATTATGTGATGTTATGCTTACATAACATTCTTTTGAGTTCTTTTTGATGTTCTTTTGAGTGCGAACGATCACCTGTAGGCCAACAAAATGTGACGTTAGGGACTTTAAACTGAGATCCTTCATTTCTGTTACAAGAAATAGGGTGGAGAGACTTGATTGCTTGGCCATTGTTTAAGCGCCTGAACTTTGAAAGGTCAGGTTCCTTTAAGTCCTTTTTTGGAAACAAAAAGGTGGCAATACTAGAGGTGATCCAGGCCACGGTTTTCCAACCGCTTCCTCCAGAGTGCCTTTAAATCTCATTGAAGTCAAGGGTATTAGCCTTGAACTACTCCAAAGTAAGTGGCTCGAGTGCCGCAGCCTAAATGGCAGAGCCTTAATTAGATGCAAGCTGATTGCTGGAGACCCTTTTTATGACAATGCAAGCCTGAATGGCACACATTTAAAAGCTCCAGCAGCTCGTTTCCCTCCCTCCCCCTCCCCACATGCAAAGAGCTCAAGTCCCATGAGTGAGCCAATTATAAATCATAGCGTAGGTGAACTCATTCTCCCCCATTCACTGGAGTGGATTCAATGTCATTAATGTTTCTACAACTGATATCTTTGAAAGGAATAAGGCAGCTTTTCATATCTCATTAACATTACAGAGGAGAACTGAAAATTAATTCGATGACGGATCACGTCTACATCTACGGCAGCCAGTTCATTTTAATAAGTTCTTCCAGAAAAATCAAACCATATCTTCCACCGAAAAGGCTTGCTAATCCTCCGTGGTGTCTTGCATTGACCTCATTGGCAAACACTTGCTATTGGCTGACGTTCCACCACTGTTAGGCTTAAATCAGCGGGTGTGAAATTTTAGCTGAGAGCAAACTGTGCCAAAATCCATCCTTAGAGCTCTCTCAACCTTTCATCACCCAAATGTTGAAGAGTGGCACAAAAAAACCCAGCAGACTGTGGTTTGCATCACAGAGCAGGGGAGGCAGAGGGTTAGATTGGTACAAAATGGGCTTGATTTACAGGGAGCCATGCCGCAAAGGAAAGATTATTTTTTTTCAGATCATTTTGCAGTTCCACATGCAATAAAAGGCCATTTAAGCTTTGCTAGAAGTGACTTCTAAAACAAAACGAAAATCCAGATTGCAGAATAGTCTCATAGAAATTTGTGGCCTTTTGATTTAAATGTTGGAAAAGCCAATGATATTTTTGGAGATCGGCCATGCTAGTGAATACTATAGTTATTCCAAGAAGGAACATATGCTGTATTATATCAATATTTTCATGAATCAGAGTAGACCCGAATATTTGTACACATTGGCGTCTGAGAGGAAAGATAGCGTGAGAAAGCAAGGTGATAAATTTATAGGACAACTAATGCTGGATGTGTGGATATTCAGAGTAAAAAGATTTTTTTTTTTTTTTTTTTACAATTAAAAACTGCATAGTCTCCACTTTCTAAGTGTGAATTAATAGTGGCTGTGCCACATGCAAAGGAACATGGCTGCAAATATTTCCTCACTTAGTTCCATGGTGGTTTGGAGAAGCAGGTCTCTGTTAGAGTTCTGTACAAATGGCATCTAAAAATTATCCACCCTCCTGAAGTACATAATGTAGGGAGAATCCTGCTGAATCAAGCCCAAAGCCCCTCTGGGTCTGACATTTTGTTCTCACAGCGGCCAATGAGATGTCCGTGGGAAGTCTGCAAGCTTAACCTGGATCCAGCTTCCTGAATCTGATTGGATAATTAGCGGTAGAGGAAGGGAAACTGCTGTTGCCCACAGCTGGTATTAGCCTCAAATGGGGAAATACAAGTGTTCGGGAAATAATGAGATAAAATTTTATTTCTGCATGGGCTTTTGGAAGTTGCACAGTATAGAACATTAATGAAAGAGCATTACAGACCACAAAATGCAATGACTGCTCATCTTTCACAAATATGGAAATCCAGTGTGGTGTAGTGGTTAGAGTGGCTAGGACTTAGGAGACCAGGGTTCAAGTCCCTTATCAGTCATGAAACTCACTGGGTGACCACTGTCTCTTAACCTAATCTACCTCAGGGAGAACCATGTACACCACCTTAAGCTCCTTAGAAGATAGGTGGGATATAAATGTAAAAAAAGAAAAAGTGATTATTCTCCCTAAAAGAGCAGAGTGCTCAGAAAATGTGGAGCAAACTCGAATGGCCTATAGAGCTGCCATCATGAACTGCGGCATGTAATGACTGCTAAATGTGCAGATGTGTCCATCCAAGATAAACAGAAAAAGGGAATTCGACATAATCCTTGAACTGCTCGCTTCATGTAATACATCCCCTAGTCTTGTTTTATTTTATAGGAAGGGTTTATCAAGATAAAAATACCCTACAAATCTGGGGTGGGGGAGAATCTATTTCCTGCAAAGCAGACTATAAAACAGATTTTCCCCCTTGCCCCCCCTTTCTTTTATTTTTGGAGCTTCATCTTTTTATAATAGTGCTTCCCTCTTTTTGCAGGACTCAGCTCGGCTCCACTCCCTGCTACAATATCTCAGCTTGTTCTATTTGACGGCTGTTCCCTTGTCATCACTCATTTTCAGTGGGCAAGAGGGAGCAATTGCTGGGCATCAAATCATCATCAAGTAAACCAGCCTTGACACTAGTTAAAAAGGGAGATGGATGGTCAGTTGACTTCAATGGAAAATGTTCTCCTAAGTATCTTAGCAAGGTCCCTTGATACTGGTCTAGCGCTTTTTTTTATGGGGGCAGTGCAATCACCCATATTTCTTCTCGGTCATCGTTTGATGACAGATTTTCACAGAGGATGAACCCAAAAGTGCTAGGAAGAATGGGGAGAAATAAAAAAAGGGAGGAAGCGGCAGCTTCCTTGCACTGGTACACTCCAGTTCCTTACAACTAGCAAGACAATGCTTTGAGGGTGTAAGTTCAGGATTTCTACATTTCAGCAATCATTCCTCTTTAATGCTATGCGCATTTCATTTTGAAATCTGGAACTTTTGTTAAAACAAGAATTAAATATATTGAAATTGAAACTCATTTATCTTGGTCCAGAAGATCTCAGGATTAGCAGGAGTTTCAGGATGTTTCAATCCTGCTTTGTGCATTGTCATATTGTATTGTGATGGCCATTGGCTACAAGCAATAAATTTATTGATTGATTGATATTCTTTGTGCACTGAATATGCAAGAAAGTCCTATGGCATTGCCATGAATTGGATACACCGCAGTAATTTGGGTTTCAGTGTGCACATTGATGTATCTGTAGAGTTCCAAAACTCAGCCTTGAGGATTTGCCCCACAATTCATTTAGCAAGCTTGATATTTTCCATAGTCTTGGATACTGAATCAAAAAACAGACCATCTGTTAAAATTGCAGGTGGTGTTAAATAGAGCCCTGTCTCTAACGAAACACTTTCCTAGCAGTTCAAGGCTGCAATCTTGTGCAAATTTACTTGGGAGTAAGCACTGTTGAGCATAGAGAGACCTACATCTGAATAACATGGTGAACCGAATATTCCATACTCTCAGAGAGGCAGGCTTAGGGGGCAAAGTGGATAGCCACATACCACAATACATAACACAGCAATGGTCCATAGATCTCTATAACTCCAACAAAACCCACCTATGGCCAGTTAATGAGTCTTGCGAGCACTGACACCTGCAGTCTTAAGACTGTCCCAGACTGTGGTAATCAGATGTAGCTTCAGGATGAAGGTTCTTTTGTTTTCTTTGATGGAGTGAGACTTGGGGTATCTCATAGGTCATGTCTACATGAATTGAAAATGTGCTATTGAATCATCTGTGGCATCACAGAGGTTTCTAGAGTTCACATGCAGCCCAAACAGAATGAAACTGCTTCTGCATGGCTCCACTCCACACTGTGGTATAATATATGCGAGTGTTACATCATGGGGTTGTTTAAGCTGTATGTGGCTGCTTCCAAGTAGCCAAAGTTGGAGCATTAACATAACCTGGACAATCCACACCATGGCTTCCCCCAAGTCACTAATGCAATGTACAGGACAGCTTAGCCACAAGAGTGAGGTTTCATAATGGCCAGCTACATTGCAGAGATAATGTGTGAATGCAGCCTCAGTTCACACACTGCTACTGATATAGCAGACACACCCTGAATATCTTTTTTAGTCTAACTGTGTGGGTGAGCCACATGTGAGCCACATTATTGCCCCAAGTAGCAAACTCTCAGCGCCATCACACTGCAAATGCATGGAATCTAATGTAGATATGTTGCAGAGACATCTAATATCCTGCACTGGGGATGCTAGAATGTTCTTAGTCAAGCTGCAGTGATGTGATGGTACCTCCCTGCAAGTGAAGCTTGGGAGATAATTTCACATGGCCTCCAATTGCAGAGGCAGATCATAACCATCATGGCTAGTAGTCTTTGATGGCTCTCTCCTCCATGAATTGTCTAATGCTTTTTAAAAGCCACCTAGATTGGTGGCCATTCCTGCCTCCTGTGGGAGTGAGTTCCATAGTTTAAATAAGTGGTGCATGAAGAAGTACTTTCTTTTGTCTGCCCTGAATTTTCCAACGTTCAGCTTCCTTGGATTCCCATGAGTTCTGGTGTTAGAAGGCAGGGAGGGTGAACTTTTCTCTATCCACTTCCTTCATGCCGTATGTAATTTTATAAACTTCTGTCATGTCACTTCTTACTTGCCTGTTCTCTAAGTTAAAAAGTCTCAAACACGGCAACCTTTCCTCCTGGGAGAGTTTTGGTTTGGATGTATGAATCAGCCCTAAGACCTGTCCTTTTAAACTGAGCGGAATAGTGAAATCCACGGCTATAGAATGCGGTAGTCCTAACAGTAATCACAATACCAGCCACAAATAATAGTCGATGAAAGTCTGCCTATTCAGGTCCAGTGGCGATGATCGACACTGTAACCTGGAGGTGAGTTATCCTCACTGTGTTAAGCAGCATGGTGAAAAACATTACACAAAGCACTTTGAGTTCAAAAGCTGAGGCCGAGCAAGGAAGCGAAGTCGTATGGTGACAGATTGATTGAGGAAGTAGCATAATGTAGTGGAGTGCCTTCTGATTTTAATTCACACGATGCTGTTTATTACCCTCGGGGATAAGATGTACTATTTTAAATTCCTTTTAGCACTATTTATTTAAAACATTTGACTAGGAGATGACCTGCGTTTAAACAACTCATATAAATGTACCGTCCCAGGAGAGACCTGGGGTTTTATAGAAAGAGGAGACAAATCTCAACAATTTATGGAAATGATAAATATTACTCAGGCAGCAACTACCTCATTAGATAAGTAGGATTGGGGTAAAGAAACTCCTGGAGAGGTGCTAATAGCATCCATTGGGGATTAAGCTCCAGTAATATCAATGGAATTTACTAGTAAATGTTTTTAAGGACTGAGGTGTTAGTCTTCCAGCACAAGATGTGAAATGCATCTATCTCATGGGCTGAGAAGCTATACTACATTCCAGGTGGCATATGGCAGTATTAATGATTTCTCTCAATAACTTTGTTTAAATCCTTGTGCAGATTCATTATTTTTTTTTGTTTAGAAACCCAAAGATGTTTTGCATCAGGTTGCAGCTGCAAACTGACACCACACAACTACTCAAATGTTATTCATGCATTTATATGAGCCCTGGAGCTCCCACATTGGCATAGGCCTTTCACAAATGGTGAGAGTTGGTATAGTCAGGGCCGTCTTATCCATAGGTGCTAGAGGTGCGGCGCACCTGGGTGCCAGGCTCCCAGGGATGCCAGGCCGAGAGTCCGGGGCCCAAGAGTTGAGTCTGAGGAAGAGTCCGCCCGTTGATTGGAGTGCTGTGGCAGGCTCTTCTGCTGCAGGTGGCTCTGCACCATGAGTTCAGGGGCGACCAAACCAGCGAG
>NC_046318.1:31671942-31714442 GCF_009819535.1 Lacerta agilis
ACTCTGCCATGTGCATTCAAGTCAAAACATTAGATAAATATATGGGGACCTACGAATCTAAGGGGACCCTGGAATCTGAACAGCAACGTTCAACAAACGCAGGCGGTTCTGAAGGTGCAGATGTTGGATCTGAGAACAGCACATGCTTCAGTGAAGATTCTGAATGGATTTCCTCAATATACAAATATGAGAAAAGAAGATTCCCCCCCCTTTTCTTTTAGAGGATCAGATAATTTCCCCATCTAACAATTTGCATCAGTGAAGTGGCATTTCAATATTTTGTCATTATCTCTTAAGTAAGATTGCCTTTAATCACACATCATATCGCATTATACAGTCTAACAATAATAAATAGTAGGTTTGGTAGCCATGTTGCGCTTGTTTTCTTGCATCAGTGACAGCTCCAAAGCTGTATAAATTGTCATAGCAAGTAGAATTTTATAAGCATAGCCCCATTATCCCAAATAAGCAGAGCCCAAAAGGGGTCTGGGTGGTTGTGGGGTCCCTGAGGCCTACACTCACCCATGAAACCAACAGTAACTGTGAAAGGCTGAAAGAAGATACCTTTTACAACAACAAAAGCACAAACTGTACAAGCAGGCATGGGCCACCATGATCCAAATTAGGACCACAGTGATGGACAAAGAGCTAAAGCCCCACCCCAGCCTACTATTTAATTTACACAACTTTCATGCAATCCCTAATTATATTAATGGTCTCATGTTAGTTTGGTCTGTAATCTCTGTCCCATCAAGAGGCTGTTCCAATAATCCTCACCCATCAGCTCAGTTGTCCACCGTCCCAACAAGCAGCCAAGTTTTTTTTCTTTCTTTTTTTAAGGCAACAGTACTCATAATTTGTTCATTTTGGGAAAGGAGATTGCGGTATGAGTGGAGAAGTGTGTGTGTTTCTTTGAACTAGGGGGCTTCTTAAAAATAAATCCCTGAAATATTATTCTATTTAGATATGTTAGTGTATAGAAAAGTTCATCAAAATGTTTGTTTAGAGAGCAATGGTTTTTAATAGAACAGCCGGCTTTTTCATTAGTAATGGATTCATCCCACTCCATGCAAACTATTTCAAGCTCTCCTAATTATGTCTTATGCAAGAAGAACTTCAATAAAAGCATCCTCTTGATTGCTTTTTTATTGTTTTTATGTCAGATTGTAGTGTATCTGGACAATCTCTCATCTGGAAGGGATAATTGTAAAAAATATAAGAAAAGCTCAAATGAAGGAATCAGAGGATGTTCAACTGTGGCAATACCCAGAGAACTAGGTATGAAGTTAGGCATGAAGGCTGATACTCCTACAGCCACTACTTCTGCATAGGACTTCACTAAAATTAGGGCACATCCAAGGCTTAACCCCTGAACCCTGGAACAGACTAATAACTGAGAGTTCTTCTGACCATGTGCAGACAGCAATTCCTTTGCCACTCACTAAACCACAATCAATCAAAGCCTGGAGAAGAGAAGGTTAAGGGGTGATATGATAGCCATGTTCAAATATATAAAAGGATGTCATATAGAGGAGGGAGAAAGGTTGTTTTCTGCTGCTCCAGAGAAGCGGACAGGGAGCAATGGATTCAAACTACAAGAAAGAAGATTCCACCTAAACATTAGGAAGAACTTCCTGACAGTAAGAGCTGTTCGACAGTGGAATTTGCTGCCAAGGAGTGTGGTGGAGTCTCCTTCTTTGGAGGTCTTTAAGCGGAGGCTTGACAGCCATCTGTCAGGAATGCTTTGATGGTGTTTCCTGCTTGGCAGGGGGTTGGACTGGATGGCCCTTGTGGTCTCTTCCAACTCTATGATTCTATGAAAATGTTTTTATGTTCAGGGAGAAGGGTGTCTGAGTCCAAGGGAGCAGTTTCTATGCTGTCTTGAGCTTCAACACCTGCCGTTTTGTATCTTCTCTCTTGATTCTGTGCCAGGAGTGGTTCATAAATCTGTGTGCAGCTCCTGCCCAAATCAGTGAACCAGAGCAGGTAGCAGCTTCTTGATGAAGTACCTTCAGAACCCAGACTGACTCCACCCACTCAGGTTAGTCAGAACCGGAACACATATAAAGGGTTTTCAGCTGAGCCCTGTTTGAGCAATGTGGTCTTCCTGAGTACTGGTGTCTTCATGTCCTGACTTTCTGCTTGCTCTATGGCTTTGCATTCTGCTTCCTGGCTTACCTCAGTGTGCTGTCTGCAGCCCAGTCCTGACAAACTGGAAATTTGGGCTGGGTTGCCTGCTAATTTACTGGCGGTGTTCACTGGAGGTGAAGATTTTACTTCCTTAATGGAATTAATCAAAGAAGCCGCTTCTGATGGTCAACAATGGAGATCCCTTCTGTTTTTCTAAGGGCAACCCCCCTATACTTTCCACTTTTTCTACTCTCACCCACTCAGCACTATTTAGGTTCATATCCTGTCTGTGCTTAACAAGGAGTAAGTCTCATCCAACTCAGTGGAACTTGACTCTGGGGAGGCATGTACAGAATTGCGCCCTGAATTATTTTCCTGATGAAAATGATATTTACCACTTTGTGAAAACATTAAGGAAAATGACAGCGATGTACTCGGGAAGTTTCCCCTCCGATGTATCTCAGTCTGTCCATCTGTATGCCAGATGGGAGGGGAGTAACACAGCATATGTCAAAAGTGACAAAACACTTTCTTGGGGGGGGGGGAGAGAAATGGAACTCTATTAGGACATGGGAACTAATGTATATGTCAATCCATTTAGATTTAGCATCAGGAGATGCACCCCCTCTTCTTTTTTTTACCCAAGTAAGATAAAATGAATTGCAAATACATTAACAATTGATCCATAAACCATTACTGAGTGCCAGTAAATTGCATGTGAACAGAATTAGTATCTCTTCGAATCCTCTGCTGGAGACAGAGCCTCAGTGGTGAGCAAGGGAGCTGCTTTCCCTCCTGAAAATCTAACGATCAGTTTTGCAATGTCACCAATTTTTTTCAATCATCCAAATACCACCAATTCAATTAAGCTCATAAACTTCCTACCCATAGTTCTCCAGGATAAGCAGCTCCATTTAAAAGTGAATGTGGACGAGCTTGTGCTGTCCATGTGAAATATTGTTCAATCAACAGCCAAAGTTTTACTTGTCAGTTTTGATATATCCGATAATAGCTGTAGGTTGTTTTGCAATGTCCAATGTTCTGTGAAGATGGGCTTTTCATATTCTTTATTGTTTTTTTCTGACAAAATGTTGCCTGGACTTTTGCAGTTTTGTGAAATGAAACAACAGTAAAAAAACAATATATAATTTAACCCTCATAGACCTAGCTGGACTGCAGATAAGCATCTTTCCCAGTCTTGTAGCGAGTTTTTGGTAAGGATATAATGAGTTCCTGTTCATTGATCCCTTATAAGCATCCTCAGTGATTGAACATAAAACCCATGTGCAATAGGTACTAATTCATTTGTATCCCCTTTCAGTCTATTTTAATCAGCATATGACACTGTCAAAAATCCAATTCATAATTAAGCTTTGTGGACATTCAGAATTTTTTGCACATACTATGAACAGTTATTTGTCTCTGCTTCCTGGCTCTGATGCTTCAGAAAAATAATAATAATAAAATCATACTCATTGATCTATATAAATGATGGGTTGTTGTTGTTGTTTTGCAATTCAGGTACTGAGTAATTAGTAACAATCCAGCTTGTTTCTTTCCTTTCCTTTCCTCCCTACTATCATATTCTGCGCTGAAGTGGATTGCAATTTTACACCGGATTATTTAATACAGCGTTTTGTTCTCCACTATCATTCTGATATATATAAATCTGAGATTTTTAAGAAGGCAAATAAATGTACTATTTACTGATCAATCATATTGCTATAATAAAAATAATTTCTAGATACACAAATATCAACAGAATAAGTGTCCTGCTAAGTGAGCTGACTGCCTAATTAGGATTATTGCTAGGGATGAGATTCAGTCAGCTTGATCAGTGAATTAATGCCACACCTAGTTGGTGGGGAAAGTCCATTTAAATGATATGCTTCTTGTAGTCTTCAGTCTATTTGCATGGCTTAACAGGTGTGAACATACATTTACTGCTGTATGTTTGCATACATACCGGTCTGTTGCATACATTTACTGCAGCTCGACCACTCAGTCCCTTGTTTGATCTGCTTCACTGCTCTTTTGTGGCAGCTAAAATGGCTGAAAAACACACCTTGCTAAGGGTCAATTTCTCCCTCCCCCTCACGGCTCAAAATTGTCAGTCCAAGGAAGCCTAACCTGGAGCAAGACAATGGCATGGGAGTAGGAGACTTTGAGCCTTAGTTCTTCACTCTGGTCCTGACCAGAATTGTGTGATGGGCCCCACTGGTCCCTCCTGCAGCTGCAACGGGCCCCATCGGGCCCAGACGCACCATGTGACATCATGCATGCCCCACATTGGGATGCCCACAGTGAAAATTTTGTGGGTTCCTTGGCACCCGGTGTCTCCCCCCCCCCAAGATGGCACCTATGCCTCACAGCATTGCTACGAGGATAAAATGGGGATGGGAAAACCACATGTGCCACTTTGAGCTCCTTGGAGAAAAGATGGGATATAATTAAGTAAATATAAACCAGGTAAAGAGGGCACGTATTGCAATGAGACCTGGCAACCAAGCCCTGTGTTGTGGGTGGGTTTGATTGACAGCCACAACACCCAATCGCTAGGTCCCTTGATGCAGGGTTCAATCCGGCCCATGGGATGCAAGCTAAACGGATTGAGGGACCTATAAAGACCCACGCATGTGACCCAGAGCTTCCTCTTTTGGTGCATGCATCATAACACCTGCCCACCTCGCCCTACTTTTAGTGCTTGTGCCCTTGACCTTGCTATGCCGTTGTGTGTCGTCTGTCGTTGGAACAGGGGCATGGCAGGAATTTTCCCACTTGGCTGATTGGCTGTGGCCATTTGGGTTCCACCTGCTGCATACCAAATCATCACAACTTGTAAGGTTGCGGATAGGCTCTGGTTCAGGTGATAGGGATGGGAGAACGCTCTCGCCATCCCTATGTGAAGGGTATTCCATTAAAGGAATCCAGGGACTCGATGGTGTGGTCAACCCCTGAGAGGGGGCTGTGCCCGTGCCTGAGTCCAGGGGGACATTTGTGTGGTGGATAGAGCATGTCCCCGGCTTTCCACTTATCCAGGTGTTCACCCTCGGCTGACCTATTCTGGAACCCTGGGTCAGCGCTACCTGCAGGGCAGGGAGCTAGTCGAACCAAAGCCTATGCAACCAATCATGTGCCATAATCAACAAAGTTGTGGCCTAAATTCTGCCAAAAACCAAACCAAAATTTGAGTCTTGTCTGAATTTATTGGGGTGAGGTTAAAAGGTCTGAACACGAAAATACCCTCCTCCCAACGATGCTTTAATAACAGGATGGTTATTAAGGGAAGGAAGAAGGCTGTGTGGGAAACCCCTGATAATTTTCAAATCAAAATTCTAGAGAGGGAAAAACAATTCTCACTGTACTCCAAGAACTCCTTTTACCCTTCCATCCTTTTCTTGATTAAAACCTAGATGGGAGGGTGAAAGGAACAAAATAATGATGGACAAGTATGGCAAACCTCCTCTAAGTCCCTCCAATGTCAGAGGATAGATGGTGACCCGCTAGAGAGGGACGTTTTCCCATCATATTTGGTATAGTGATAAGGAAATCTCTCAATTTCAGTTTCCTTTCAGTTCCTATTTTTTTTCCCAAACTTCGCCAGCATTTTAGTGCAAATTTTTCCTCATGTAGTAGATTTTGAGCGCATTCCCCCCCAATATACATATTTTGGCACAGCACTTTCCCTTAATATGTGTGTATGTTATATGTCTTGCAAGATTTGACAAATCTTGTACATTGTTTTAAAAAAATGTGAATTAAGTAGGTTTGCCTTTAAAATGTGAACTGAATCAAATTCCTTTCCCATCCCTAATTTGAATGCCCTCCCTAGAGAAGCTTGCCTGATGTCAGCTTTTCAGTACTAGGCAAGGACTTAAAAAAAAAAGTTACCCAGGCAAATTAGCTGGTTTTAATGGTTGTTTTATGGTTCAGTCTGGCTTTTATTGCTTGAAGTTGCTGTTGCTGTTTATTGCTTCAATTGTGGTGTTCTAGTGTATGCTTTTGTTCTTTTAATTCTATCTTGGCTTGGGAGCTCATGCTGAAGAGTGGCTAACAAATTTTCTAAATAAATCCTCATGCAAGCAGCTCCTTCTCATAGCTATTAAAGTAGATGGTACAGTTTTTAGCAAGCTCTGAAATATCTTTATGCACGCTCCCTTTTACCTCTGGGTTCATTTGCTGCCCAGTATATTGTGGGTGCCTGAGGAATTAGTTCTTTGTCAATTCTGATGTGTTCTGACCCAAGTCATATCTCTTGGACTATTGTGTGCATTGGAATGGACTTATCAATCAGCTGTTGTGCTTCTCCAAATTTTGGGATGCAAAAATGTGTTTTAAATGCTTTAAAACTCTGTACTTTGAGAGAAAATACAATGCATGTTTTGTGGAGAAATACATTCAAGAATTAGTACCTAGATTTTGATGCTGATTGTTTCCTTTAAAAATATATGTGCAGATTTGTGTTGAAATAGGATTGAACAGATTTGGAATGAACATGTACCGGTAGTTTTAGAGCCACTTGCCTGACATTGTATCATCTTTCTTCAATGGCCACAGGAACTTCACTATGCAAGTTCCAACTCATATAGAATTGGAAGAGACCCCAGGGGTCATCTAGTCCAAAGCCCTGCAGTGCAGGAATCTCACATGTAAGGACTCCATATGAGTGGACTTCCTGCTTCCACACAGCCTTTGCGTACGACTAGGAGCTAACACTTTGGAGTCCACTGAATGAGAACCACTGTGGCAGTTGAAGGAAGCTTATACAGTGTTGCAGATGGGGATAAAAGCGGGTGGCACTGTGGTCTAAACCACAGAGCCTCTAGGGCTTGCCGATCGGAAGGTTGGCGGTTCGAATCCCCGCGATGGGGTGAGCTCCTATTGCTTGGTCCCAGCTCCTGCCCACCTAGCAGTTCCAAAGCACGTCAAAATGCAAGTAGATAAATAGGTACCGCTCTGGTGGGGAGGTAAACAGTGTTTCCGTGCACTGCTCTGGTTCACCAGAAGCGGCTTAGTCATGCTGGCCACATGATCTGGAAGCTGTACGCTGGCTCCCTCAGCCAGTAAAGCGAGATGCGCGCCGCAACCCCAGAGTTGTCCACGACTGGGCCTAATGGTCAGGGGTACCTTTACCTTTACCTTTAGGAGCTAACACTTTGGAGTCCACTGAATGAGAACCATTGCGGCAGTTGAAGGAAACTGATGGGGAACAAAGCATGATTCTGTTCCCCAGTGCAGACAGCATTGTCCTGCATATGAATAACACATACGTAGTCACAAGTTATAATCACACTCATTGGCTTTGATCAGGAGATGAACCTATAGCCCTCCAGATACTGAAAATATTAAATCCCTCTCCAGAGTGGGTAAGAACCAACTCATATTTTGTTGATGTTGCAGTTGTTGTTTTATGAATCAGCGTTCCCACAAGCAGCCTAGCTGCCATGTTTTGCACTCACTAGAGTCTCCAGACCAGCTTCAAGAGTGACCTCACATAGGGAGAATTGCAGTAGTAATCCAACCTTGAGGATACCTATATATTGGCAACTGTGGTCAAGTTTTCTTCAACACAGGTATCCTGTGTCTATTATGTGTACACCATTGCTACATAATTCCTTTCCAAACAGGTACATTCTTTCACAGCTCTGATAACTCCCAAAGAAAATTGGCACAGCTTTTCCAAAGTCAGCTCTTCAATGTAGACATCTTCAAATGTCACCTTTTCCTCACACCATGTCTGAGTTATCATTCCTTGGACAGATTTACCACAGTTGGGCAGCAAAAGTACTTAATGGATCACACTGTAGAGATCACAATAATAGTTGGAGGATGCACCATCTTTTCCGTTTTCCTCACCGGTCCTATGAACATTTATTGCTTATACAAACAAAACACCCAACAGGATCATAATAAATTGACTGAAGTAAATAACCAAAGTCCCCCCCCCCTTTTCTCCTCTTAAATGGACCAGACTTAACTTTTACTGAATCTATAATGGCTCCTTTCCAGCTGCATTAAAATGTTCTGCTGTTTTCCTGCAAGTTGCTGTTAGCAAAGTCTCATCGGGTGATATATATATATATATTTTTTAAAAGAAATTTATTAAAGATTTTCCAAAATAGAAAAGAAATAAAAACATTCCACAAACAACTACACAACAACATAACAATACAAAGAAACAAAAAAACAAAAAAAAGACAAAAAAGAAAATACTATATCAAAACAAAGTTGCATCCATACATATTAAACTTATAAAATCTTGATGAACTTCCCCCTACTCTCTCTTCTGCGTTCATTTCGAATATACTGTAGTAACTTTGTAACCTCTTTAAAACCTTCTTTAACAAACTTATCTACCTCATATTTAATATCTTCTAGTCACACTTTTATCTCAATATTAAAACATCATAATTTACAATACTACCTACTTACATCCTACTTCACCTTAACAACTTATTACTATCACCTATTTCTTTCATCTAATTCCCATTAAATCTCTATTTTTTCTCGTTTCTTTAGATAGTCTTTGAATTTCTTCCATTCTTCTTGCACCTTCTCCTCCCTCTGGTCACGGAGTTTCGCTGTCAGTTCCGCGAGTTCCATATATTCAATCATCTTAACTTGCCAATCTTCCACTGTTGGTAAATCTTCTGTTTTCCAGTTTTTAGCCATCAAAATTCTTGCCGCTGTTGTGGCATACATAAAGAAAGTTCTATCCTTGCTAGGTATCGCCTGATTAACCATGCCCAACAGGAAGGCCTCTGGTTTCTTTAAAAAAGTGTTTTTCAACACTTTCTTTAGTTCATTATAAATTTTTTCCCAGAAATCCTTTACTTTTGGGCATGTCCACCACATCATCACAACTCACCTTTTTGGCAAGCTTTCTCCATCGTAGGCTGGGATCGGCGGAGCATTTCCTATCACCTCATGCAGAGATTATCAGCAGGTAGAGCCAAGGATGGCCTATGTCTGACATTATGTCTGCCACTTATTTGATGGCTCACATTCACATGCTTAGAATCAATTTAATTTCCACAACAGAGGGTTAGAAACATCATTTATTTGTTTATTTCAGCTATTAATTAATATAATAATTTATTATTATTATTTATACCCTGCCCCTCTAGCTGGGTTGCCTCCATACACCACTTAATCACTGACATTTTTAAGTGGTGTACAGTAAGATTACAAAAAAGTATACAGTGGATCAAAATAAATTAAAGTTAATCATGAAATAAATCATAATAATCAATTAAAACTTCATCAAGCACCTGAAGCTCAACAGGATAGGGGCTTGTCTGATCTGAACTGGAAAGGATTGGCCCAGATTGCTGAATGCATGGCTTTTGTTTGATGCCAGTTATGCACTTGAGCCACAGAGGACCGCTATCAGAGATGGTCCCAAATTGATCAGGTAGGGGGATATAAGGAATCTGGTGGTCCAAAAAATATTCTGGACCCAATTTATGAAGGGTCTCATGAAATACCTAATAGAGGACCTCTCCTGCTGTCTTGCTTGGAGCATTAGTACATCTGAGGTTGTCATCAGAATTAGGGCTTTTTATTGGGTGCCAAGTTACAAGTTTAATAGGTTACTTTCTTACTGGGGTTAACTTCTGTGATTTGGTTCCTCTGTTTTTGTCCAAGTTCATGTGAAAGAAATCAACAGTCTGTTGCTTTCAACTACATACATTTTGCATTAGCTCTATCTAAACCACTTTTCGAATGGCCAGTGTATGTTGCTGGAGAATAAAGGAGAGCTGGGCGAGTGAAACATGAATTGGCGTTGTCAACGTGGATTTTTAAAATCTAGGCTAGTCCATGTGGTGCTCTCCAGAGCTTATTGGATTCCAACTCTCACCAACCCCAGTCAGAATGGTTAATAGCTAGGGAGATCAGGAGTTGAAGTCCAACAACATCTGGATGAAACAATGCTATGCTTCAAGCAGTCAGAAGTGGACAGTTTATCTAGTCATGGCATTATCTCTGTTTTAGACATAGACACTGCTATCTCAGATACATCTATACATGTGCAGAGCTTTCTCTGAACATGATCAGAACAATGTAAGATGATGACATCCAGGTTGCTTAGCTTGATGAGCCTCAAATGAGTGAGAAAGGAATTCGGGAGTCAGCTCACAAAGAAGGCTAAACTGTTATTGGGGGGTGGGAACACATTTTTTTTGCTTGAATGTAAAATATCCTTGCTGCAGCAATCTTACAGAGCCATTGCATTATGTCACGAACACCCATTAAAATTTACCACTAGTTTTATTGTATTTGTGCCACTGGAATCGAAGGGTACTAAAACATAGTCATTCGTTTCTGATATTAAGTTGATTTCATGAAAAGTGGCCTTAAATAATCCTGCTTCATCCAATCTCTTTTCTTTATCAAATTCAGCACAGATTATTAGGCACAGAAATTACATAAAATTACTATTGCAGCGGGGATGTACAATGCCATGTAAAACACTAATTAGAATTAAACACGCATACCATAGGGGTGTGCATGCATTTTGTGTGAAATTATCTGTGGGCCTTTAACTCTATTAAGTGGATGTCTGCACTAGACAACACAATGACTCATTCTACCCTCTGACCAAATCAGCATTAGAGTAAATTAAACTTAACTTACCAACTCTCAAAGAAAAATCGGAACTGATGTTTAATGTGAAGTAATGTGATGGACACATTGGAGATACCTTCCACAGTATGGCAGATACCCTGTTAAATTATCCGTGGTATTAGGGAACTTGCAGGTCATTGAGTATCCCAATTTAATTTGGCAAGTACAGGACATTTCTAATAATTAATACTGTAATAACACTTAATGATCTGCACTCATGCAATCTGAAAAACCAGCTAGTAGTGCAGTTTTTAGTGGCTGCACAAACAGCTAGTTTGGAATTTGTCAAACGCTGCTAATTTAGCATCACATCGTATGGCTGGGTAGGAGGAGACTCTGCCCATGGGGCTGCTGCTGACCCCAATGGTGGTGACCCTGCTAAGCATGACATGGCGAAAGAAAAGAGCGTTATCTCAAGGGAAGTATTGGCTTATTCTGAAATGGAAGTGGAAATGGTCCTGGGATATATGTGCCTGTTTCTCTACCTCCAGTATCATCACCCTTCCTCCTGGCCATAGCAGTGTGATAAGAAGCTGTAAGGAAGTGGCTGCCATAATGCTTTGTGGTAACATATGAAGAGTCCTTCAACCAGTGCTAAAAACCCAACTCTGCATTCTTAGAATATGAAATATTCATGAAAATTATTGGAAACACATTTGAAAACGATTCCCAAATCACTAGCTGTCTAATCCCTAGAAAACAGGATGTAAAGTTTTCTGCTGATTTTTGCCTATGAATTCTCAGTATATCTGTGCAACTTTCAGCGCAACCATGTTTTCCTGTCGCTTGACAAGCTCTTATGTAACCCTTAAAAAAAAAAGTAACATGTTTTTAAATTAAATTAATTTTATTATTAAAATGTAAAAACACAAACTTCCAAAAAGAAAACCACATTTTAACTGCAAATCACAAAGCTATTTTGGTCTTCTTTTCAGTATAGTACAGTAACATTCGCAGTTGATGGGTGAAATCAACTTCTTCTTCCAAGACAACTTCATTGCCGTCATGTTTTGGTTAATACACAGCATGTTATTATCATCGTGGTTCTATTAATTTGTCTGAGTCTGATGAAGTGCGGAAGGAAACACTGCGTCTTATTTGAATTATACTTTAGCAACATCTAGAGAGGCAAATGTTCCCACACTTAAATTAGGTAACAAGATAGTTAATTGCCACCAGTTTGAAAGAAAATGTTGCATCCAGTGTGGTATAGTGGCTAGAATTCTAGAATAAGACCTGGAACACCAAGGTTCAAATCTACTCTCTGTTGTAAAACTCTCTGTTGTAAACCTTTGGCCAGTCAAAGTGCCTCCGTCTAAACTACCTCATAGGGCTGTTGTGATTCTAAAAACAGGGAAGTGCAGGATCATGTATGCGACCTTGAGCTCCTTGGAGGAAATGTGGGATACAAATGTAATGAATAGTAGTAGTAGTAGTAGTAGTAGTAGTAATAAACCTGTAGAAATAAGGGCAAACAATATCATCTCATGATCTGTGCTTCAAAGTCAACTGAGCAACCTGTTAAGGTAAGTTTGGCGTGACCTTTTAAAAAATATTTATTAGTTTTTATCATTGCAAGTTTAAATTCAAACAATTTGTACAACCATTTTATGAGATTCTCTGAATCTCGTAGCTTCCCCCCCTTCCCCTAAATGGATCCTTGAAACAAAATTTAAAGCTACATATCAATACATCCTCCACAATTTTCATTTTTCCAAATTATCCATAATCTTCATTACTTTACAAGTGTTTCTTACAGTCCAGCTAGGGTTTTAATTTGCTTACAATGGTCTCCCAAGTAAATTATAAATTTTCCCCATTCTTTTTAAAAGTCCTTGTCTTCTTGATTCCTGAGTCTTCCTGTTAGTTGTTTGGTGTGACTTTTTAAGCCACCTGGAGATAAAAATCACTGGTCAAGGTCACAAACAGAGACACACATTTCAGGTTACAGTCAGAATCTAGATATGCCTCAACAAAAAAAAATGGGTGGTGGGCAACATCATGCCAACAGATGTATTGGGATTCTTCTCCCCACACATCCTGCAGTCACCCATGCCCCCATGTTCCCTGGGCAGATGGGAGAGTCAAAGGGAGGGGGTCAGGGGCAAGAGATGAAAGAAATGAAGGGGAAGTCCTATTGTGCAAGTGGGGTGAACCTCTTGGATGCCACCCAATCTTACCCCAAGGATAAGACATTGAAGATGAGAAGACACAGGACCGAGTCTTCTTATATCCTTGAACTCTGGCAATGTATTCAGACTAATGACCTGAACCACACACAAGTGATCTTATCTGTGATGCAGGTGGCAAACTAATCAGATTAAGCAGAAGACTACCCCTGATTCACAAGGGAGTTCGCCACCCGAAAGAGTTGTACAGCAGAAGCACTTTGCATATGTTTTCATAAAAAGGGAAGGGGTGTTTTGTGTAGTAATCAATCACCTTCGGATCATGTAGGCAACAACTCCAACCTTCTTTCCTTCCTACTTAATCTGCTACAGGCTCTTTATGTACTTAGGGAGACCTCTCTGTCAATGATACTGTGGTTTTGGTTACCCAAACAGATAGATGGGTAGGTGTCAAGGTCAGGCAGCTTTTGAGAGACATAAAGGAGTGAAAGAAAACTTGATTACCCATAGATTTTTTCTTCTTCATACATTGCTGTGCTAATTCACTTAGAGCTGATTTACATATGCATGTAAATCACTCAATAGCTTATCACTCGATGACTTGTCACACAGCGGCTGGCAGCTGTACATGCGGACTGCTTTCTATCAAACAGCTTTGATTGAAGTGGTATCACGTAGTATGGGAGCTCTGTGTAGCGTGGCATCAATGACAGGGCTTTCTCCCAGTCATACAAGTCATCCATGGAGGTTCAAGTCATCCAATGAACTCACTTAGTTGAACCAGAAGTTTCCCCCCCTAATGACATCGAGTCATTTTAAGACCAAACCCTCATTAAAAAAAACTAAAAAGCCTGTCATAGCATGTCTGTTAACATCCTAATTTAAAGCACATTTACTCAGAAGTAAGTCTGCCTGGTTTCAGTGAGACTTCCTTCCAAGCAATTACATTTCGGACCACAGCCTGGTTAATCTGAACAAAATGCTTGGCTCTTCTTTGAAGTATACCTCACTGCCATCTATGTCACTGGAGAGAACCAGCTCACCTTAGGCAGCAAGGCATTGCAGAAAATTTGTTATCATATTCATTCGTCCCTCCTCCTCCCCCCATGCAAGAGAATCCCCAAAATAGCTCAGGAATGAATTTCTGGCAAGCCCCAGACTGCTCTTCTCTTTGAAATTCATAGGTTTAGCGGCATCGTGTCAGATCATTTTTCATAACCCTTGTTTCCTTGTCAGCATGTCATAGCCAGTAAAGAGCTGCTAGATTAGTACAAATATATAAATCTTTTCTCAGCTTCCACCTCACTGCTGTTTAATGCTTCTTTACTCAACCACTGTGCTTTTACCAGCTCAAAATACCTTCTGTTTGTAGAAACACATATTTATTATTATTATTATTATTGGGGAGTTTGTAAGATTTCCCTCAGCACAGGCTGACAGGCTACATACCACTTTGTCATCTATCATTGTACAAAAGATCTGTCAAGCCGCGAAACAATTTCAATAATAAATAAAAAAATTCTGCATGGAATTACTTTGAAGGAGAAGTAACAGGCTCTGTGCTCTTTGACGTCTTTCTATTTATTTATATTCTGTCCCTCCCCCCCTTTTCTTTAAATTTTGGCTGTGGAAGGTACTTAATGTACCAAAAACAATTTGTACAAGCATTATTTTACCAATTGAAAGTGTGTACGCCTTGCTGGGGTCTTCTTTATCTAACTGTTGCTAATACATTTTCATGCTGAGCTCTTATGGCTTCATTTTACAGTTGAGGAGATCACCCACTCCATGCTGTGTTAGAAATGGGACCCTCGTCACTTGAGTCTAGAGAGGGCACTTAACATGTGAACAACAAACAAGAAAAAGTTACTGCTTTAAAGCCTCTATATCCCTTTATATTCTTTCTTGAAAACTTAGCCTCTTTTTTGATCCATCTCTTCACACAGCATAAGCAGGGCAAACCTGTAAATCAAAAAATAATTGACCTGATCAAGATGAGATGGGTGTGTGTGTATATATATATATATGTTTTGCCTTCTAATTTAGCAAATCAAGAAGAATTAATATATGTCTCCACACAGGGCTGTTACTGAAGGCGAGAGAGATGGGTTGTAAATCGGAGGATTCAAAAGCTACCACTCCATAGCACAAGTATTCTCGGGAAAGTCCCATCAAAATTCATATGCCTTACATACAGGTAAGGGCTCTTAATGACTGCAACTATATAAAACATCACTACTAAATAAAAAAGTGAAACTAGTAATGATGTGGCTGTACTTCTGTTGATCATTGTTGGGTAAAGTTTTGAAGGCAAAGATTTTTATAGTCAGACCCAAGGATGGGAAAGGGACTAGGTTCAGTGTTCATTTTAGGACAATCTCCTCAATTGACAGCTCATAATAAAATATGCAAACTGATATGCATGAATTCTGAACTTCCTGAATTTTGTGATGCAGTTTTACAGCTAAAGAATTGTGGCTGTACAAAAAAAAATGCATACACCAGGGCAAAGCATGCCTTAAACACTGTGTTGTATTAGGGAAATGTCATTACAAAATGTGTACATCTGCAGAAATTAAAACCAAAATGCTGATGAACTTTCATGGAAACTTTACCCCCCCCCAAAAAAAAAAAACATGACATGGAATTGTGGAGAACTAGCCTTAAGATGAGAAACTGAGGGAAATAAAAATGGATATAGTCATCCATCCCACTCAAACCAGTTGCTATAGGATATTTGCATTTAAGGAACTGGACAGTCAAATGTATAATCAATCTAACTACGTAGATTTTAAAAGGCTTAGGATGTAGACTCATAATCTCTGGGAGGACATCTCAGGGAACAGAAGTCTCCTGTGGACTGGAAGGATCCAACCAATGGTTGCAGTAGGCTTTGGATTTTAGTGAACACACCTCCAGAATAAAGGAGGGGGGCAGTTTAGCTATTTCCCTTCCCACTGAAATAAATAACAAGGGGAAGGAATGAAAAACTGATGGTGCAGGGGTGGCAGATAAAATAGGTTTAAAAGTGCCTACCGCCTTGATGGTACAATTATTCCACCACCCCCGACCTCCATAAAATTGCTCTGTTATCATTCTCCATTGAACAAAGTGGCTATTGCTCCAGATCTTAAGTGTTGCAGCACAACTAGTTTCTGGATATGAGCCCTCTCAAGTCAACAGTAGTATTCCAGCTGGAATGTTTTGTGGTCTGTGACTACAATTCTTATATACAAATTTAAAAGCAGAGCATTTCTACTTTTCCTTTGATTTCTCATGTTGTTCTCTGTTTAAAAAATAAATAAAAATCAGACGCTGAGACCTGCATTTAGGAGAACCAGCTGGGGCAATAATTGCTTTGAAATTATGTTCTGGACAGCTGAAAAGGAAGGATCAGCATCAGAGCCTCTTGTTTTCCACCCTGTCAGTTTTTTGCCCAGCTATGGATTTGTTGTCCTCCGCTCCTGATGATTCCACTGACACCCCTGTCAGAAAATGAATTTTTCACTCCGCACTTGATTGAGTCCATTCATAGGGCGTAACTCTGTTGAAAAGTGTCACTCTCAAGCTCACTCGTTCATAGGGGGTGTTCCCCCCCCCCAAGTTCTGTCCCTCTTGTCTACTCATGATTCATCATATTGTATTTTTGGCCATTGATAAATACTTTCATGAAGGGCTTCATGCTTTCAAAAAAAATTAATTACTCTGATTTAGGAGTTAGAAGGAATTTGCATCTCATTCCCCACCCCCACCTCACCCTTTCCCTTTCTGAGAATTTATGTCCAATATTCATCATTCTGTGTGCAAGTACCTGTAAGTAGCCACTGGATATTAAAATGCAGTTTTATTCTGCTAACAAATATTTGTTATCTTGCAGTATTTGACAACTGACATACAATTACATTTCATTATTTCTCACATTTGGGCACCCTCTAAGGAGCTGTGCATATTTTTCTCCATTTTCTCCTCACAACAATCCTGTGAGGTAGGTTAGGTTGGGAGATTTTTAGCTGGTCCAAGAGTGCTCAGTGAACTTAAATGGGGGTTTGATCCTGGCTCTTCTCAGTCCCAGCCTGACACTTTAACTACTATGTCACACTGATTTTCTCACCACACTGGCTCATTATGCATTGGTATATCACCACGGGGCCCATCATTCTACCTTCAAGGAAGACTTCCCACAACAACACGTCTCCTGTGTTACTCCTTTCAGTCCTGGAACACACTAAACATTCCCTGTGTTTTCACACTGCAAAGGAAAATTGCTGGTGGCAAGCTGTCTTTTCAGGAAGTCTGTCTGCTGTTCCTGTTCATGTCATTGAGGAACTCCTGATAAATTTGTATGCAGTTTCACCTTTGACAGTGTTTGATAGTTGACACGCAATGGTAAATTTTAACTGATGGCATTTGATCCATAATAGGCCATTGCAATGTGTATTGATATCTGCTGCTCATGAGTCTTCATCTCTGAAGCCATTCAGGCCAATGAAGATTATCTCAACATGGCTAGCAGCAAGGAGTTTGCAGAACACTTACAGGATAAAGTAGATTGACTTCATTGTGGCTTGGATGCCACTATCATGACAGGTCCAGTTGGGGTATCCAATGGCATCAGGCCCAGCTTCCAGTTGACATGGCCTGATGATGTGAACATGCTAATTTTTAATCAATCAATCAATCAATCAATCAATCCTCTTCTACCTTCACCTGAAAGTGATTTACCAACTTCCCACAAAAACATTACAAAAGCAACCAAACATAGGCTTAAACAAAATATTAAGTGAACATTTAAGGCAGATGCATTTTCTTCCAGCTGGAAGTGCCTATTGAAACAAATATGTCTTCCAACTGTTTCCAGAAGTACAGATAGTGGACACCTGTCATAATAATAATAATAATATTTATTATTTGTACCCCGCCCATCTGGGTATTTTGACAATGATGCTGTTTCATAAAGCAGCGGCAGCCACGCTGAAAGCTTTCTGCAACTTATTGTGGAGTGGGGTTCTGATATTTTTGGGAATGGAAGGAGAAACAGACACAGTGACCTACTGGGAATATGTGGACTCTCAAATAACCTAGTCCTGAGCTACATAGGACTAGGTTAGTTTCAGAACTTTGAACTTGGCCCAGTAGCAGGTTACCAGGCAATGCTAACCCCTCAAACAAGTTATTATTGTACTGTATACTGGTTGTATTTTGCCTCTACAAGCAATCAAGCTGGTGCCTCTGCACCAGCATCACCCTCCGGACCAACCTCAAGGTTATCCCCATAAACCCTATAAAAATCAATAGACCTAACATAGTTATGATCATTAACTTAAATGCATATTGCATTTAAATGCATGGACTATTACTTGCTTCGCTCTCCTCCTTCCAAACCTTAAGGAACCTTCTTCAAGAAGCCAACCCCAACCACTATAACCGTGACACCATGGCTTAGACTGTTCAATGCACGATTAACTTGGGTTTCTTTACAACAGGCCTGTAGGGTAGGCTGTTGCTGCTGCTGCTGTTGTTGCTATTGATGATGGTATTTAAAACAAGGGATTTCATTCTGAAAAAACAGGCAAGAAACGACCATACGACGTGATATAATAAAGAGAGAAATGAAACTAACTGGTTATAGTCCATCACCTTCTGATATTGACTCATGCAGGCTGAGAAGGAGAGGCTTGGCTATCTAGTACGTTTGTGGCAGAGGTGAGATTCAAACAGGGACCTCCTGATTAGTAGTTCAGTCTCTCAGCTAAAAGGCTAACACCAGCTTTCAATTGTGTCTAGATGGTGGCATTTCTTGGCTTTTCAAGCTCCCATTTAATATTTTTGAATGTGACATTGCTGTTTCCCCTCTGTGCATGTACTGCCATTGTAAGGGCTATAGATACTGAATTAGGTCTATATTTTGTACATCACATTTTTGCTTTAATTTTCACTGCCTTCTTCACTGGCATCCATAATTTGGGCACCTTTTTACTACCTAAATAACCAATATTTTGTCCATATTCAGACTACCCCCCATGAAGTATTCCATATTCAAGAAAATGTCATTATCTGGGGAACTCTTTTTCCTTTAATTTATTTAATGTCCTGTTTTGTTTTGTTTTTCAGTTTCAGCTGCCCTCCAGCTCATTATAACTTTAAAAACAATCAAATGTAATTACCTTTTTACTGACATGGTAAAAAAGGAGAGAAAATAAATAGCATAACAAGCAGTAATATGCTTCTCTCAAAGGTGTTGCCTTCGTTAAAATTAGCAAAACAAGATCCCAAGAAGGAATATTATGAGAGGGAGAGAGAAAGAGAAAGAGTAATGGCAGAAATGCAGGGGAATATATCAACACAAAGCAATATGGGAGGAGTTGATTACCGGTATATTGAATGGTAAAAGGAGGTAAAACACTTCTAACAAATCATTGCATTTTTACCTTCACTTTTCTTACGGAAAAAGCTTCTGCTGCCAAAGGCTTCATATAATGCTTTGCTGCAGTGTTAAAAGTCTTAATTAGAAAGAAATTGGAACGGCTGCAAATCATTCCCCCTCAGCAGCTAAACGAAAGGGACTTTACAGTTGAGGCTGGAGAAGTGGAAAAGTCTCTAGTTAAATGGTTAGCTGCACAGAGCCAGCACCTGGGGAAGGAAATAGGAAGAAGGGAAGAGACTTTTTTTGTGGAACAGCAACACTCCTAACTTCTTCAGCTCAATTCAAGCACCCTGAGGAAAACAGTTACACTACCTTCCAGCACCTCTCTGCCGATTTCTCTACAGAGTTTCACAAAATGAAACCAACACAAAGGCCACACGCCACAATCAAATAGACGTCTGAAATAGCAGTAGATGCTAACAAAATAAGTACCATATGCAAATATTTGATAATGGCAGTGCTTTGTAGAAATTTATGAAATAAAACCTACACAGAGGCCATGTAAACTGATGAAATATTATTCTGGGATATCTGCCTATCTATTTATCTATCTTACTGTGATTAGCCAAGCAGAGGTTTTTTTATTATTATTATTTATGTGGCAAAATATTTTGGCTTGTGTCATCATCAGCATCTCTGAAAAAATAAATAAAACAAGACTCTTTCCGAGGCGGCAGTAGCACAGTTTTGAGGTTGGAATGCTCAGAAGTCCTTCATAAATATAATACATTTAAAAATTACAAATTAATGCATGTTACAAGATAGTTGCCATATGCAAAAATTTGATATTTAGTCATCTTTTCAGTCTGACAGATTTCCTTTGGATAGATTTCTATATTCATCTTTGCTGAGGTTACATATTTTTGCTGAATTAAAAGAAGAAGACTGAAGCAAGTTTGATGTCGGTGTTTGGGAACAATTTCTCCCTGAAGTTCACTGAGGAGCACATTCAGTAAACTCTTGCATGGGGTGGGGAATAGATTTTTGTAATGTGGTCATTCAACTTATATTTGCTATCCAGCAATTTCATTTTTATGCTTAGCAAATCATGATTTAGTCCATCTTCATCATAAAGTGTCTAGAGAGCAGCTGACCTACTCACTGCTGGACCCTAAAGCACAGCTTCTGGTCAATTTTGGAAGAATTATGAATTTCCAGTGTACAGTTTAGTACTTCTGTGATATAATGGCTGCGTCCATTTAAAAAACAAACGAAAACAAAGCACAGTCAAGAATGTTCATGAGACATTCAAGCAAATGATCTTCAATCATGCATTTAGTATGTCTTCTCAGAATGGGATAACAGAAAACATCTTTTTCTTTCTTTGTGAGCAGAGATTGTGAAAGAGATGTTTCTTCCACAAAAACAGAAGATCATAGAATAGATTGGAAAGAAATGAATGACCTATGTGGACAGCTAAATGTATGTATTAGAAATCAAAGGTGCAATTACAAATCTCGAGCTTTATGCCTCTCTTTTGGCAATCTTTTTTTGTCTGTGCCAAGTGTCTGGAGCAAAAGGGGTAAAATAGTATGATTTTTAATCCTCACTTGGAAAGCAAATGCACATAAATGCATGGATTTGAATGTTTAAAAGCAGATTCAGCAACAAACATTTTATGGAGGTTTCAACTACTATACTCAAGAAATACATGCTCAAAGATATTTATGAAAGATAGAAAGGAGAATATCTATGTGTGTGCTCACACGCACGCGCGCACACACACACACACACAAATATCATACTGATGCTGCCAAAATATTGTGGGTACTCATAATAACTTGATCCATCTGTTATCCAAAAAAGCACAGTTCAGGTGTTTGGTACATGAGGAAATTACTTGGATAATGATTGTTTGGAAATGGCCCAAGGATCGTCTCATTAGAATTCAGCCCTGCTGCCATAACACAAAGGAGGAAGGGGGAGAGAAACCCACCACTACCCTCCTACTGAAATGGATGACAAGTGTGAGAGTTATCAGTTTTGTCACTTTGAAGGAAATGCGGAAAACAAAGGACCACAGCTAAGCAACAAGGTGCAGAAGGACAAACTCAACAGCCTTTAACAGCTTCCCTTGAATATGTTTAGCTTACTATTTATTACAGCCAAGCACACAAACAACAGACTGCACAGCACTGCAAGTGAAACAATTCAAAGCCTTTTTTCGGGAAGTAGCCCTTGAATAAAGGTTATTGGATATATCAAAAAAAGCCTCCTTTTCTCTGACCTTTTACAGTGGCAGAGATTTGACAGGCAGAAATTCAGTGGGTGCAGCTTTCCTCAACTTTGCATCTTAGTGTTTTTAATTTTTTCCTTTTAATTTCTTTTTCACTTTTCATTATTTTATTGTCTGGTTTTATGTTTTTATATTTTGATATACTGCTGTGATTTATTTTAATGATGCAACGGTATATAAATATTTTTTATAAATAAATAGTGGAATAGTGGCTCACAAGTTGAATCTTTCTGTGATGAAACTGTTAATGTCACAAGAGTGTCAGGAATAATTCACCCCAGTGCTTGCTTTGAGTTTTTTAGTTTTTAGCTTTTAATCTCTGGAACGAGGACAAAATATCCTCTAAGAATCTATTTATAATTTAAATAAAATAAGATAAAAGGCCAGGTTCATGTTGTGGATACAGAAGGGGAAATTATTATGGCAAAGAGAGGAGCTAGCTTTAACTTTGAACTTAGGAAACTGTGCTATGCACACAAATACTGGCCACAGCTGCAGCATACATTGAAAGCATTATAATGCCACTTTAAGTGGTTTCCCCAGATAATTCTGGGAAATGTAGTTTGTTAAGGGTGCTGAGAGTTGTTTGGCAACTCCTATTCCCACTACAGAATTACAGTTCCCAGAATTCCATGGGAAGAGAGATTGATTGTTAAACCACTTTGGGACTACAGTATATGATAGATGTGCTTACCTTGAATATATGGAATGGTTTGAAACCTGGATATTTAAAGGCCACCTTCTGCTACATGAATGCTACTATCAACCTCAGATGCCCTCTAAGTGTGTTTGTAACATGTGAAGAATGTTTCATGAAGGGACTGTTCTTTATTAAGGGCAAGAAATCCAGAACTGAAACTCAGCGTGTAACTTTATAAGAACTGTAACTTGGGCTTGCACATGCTTTTGCCTTCCTCCCTCCCATGCCTTTCTCCTCATGTGCTGTGTCTTTTTAGATTGCAAACCTGAGCCCTGTGGGCTGCCAGGCACCATATTAGAGCTGATATTCCGGTAAGTTGCTCTGAGACTCTTTTTGGCTAATGACCAGGCGGGGTAGAAGTACTGTAAAATACTGTAAATAATGCTTAGCCATTGAATCATATCCAAAGGACACTGTATCTTCAACTTCCTGCTGCTGGTGAAGTTTCCAGATAATGGGTTTGTAATGTGAATTTCTACTGCCTGCAGTCCCCCTTTTCACGACGGGTTTTCCAGAAGCTGCTGTTCCCTTTATAATAGACAATGGGGTATATTTTGAGATGATCATCCTGCTTTTCTGAATGTGCCATCAGCATCAACCCAACCAGACTAGAGGTAATCATTGCTGAAGGCACATGCAAGCTCTTTTTAACTGCCCTTCCTTCCCTGACAGTTGCATTTAACCCAGCCTTTGTATCCCTGTTTCTTAGTTGCCAGAGACCTCCCAATCACAGTCCAAGTCCTGCATCCAAACCATGCACTTCTGCTGGCAAGTCACTTGATAATTTACTGTCATTTACATACCCTCCAATATGAAGCAGACCCAAACTGGGAAGCCATCCTCTAGGGCAGCGTTCCTGTGTGAGTCACATGACCTGTGCAAGATTGTGCCCCGGGGCACGGTGCCCCAAAATGTGCATTTTGGGGTGCCGCACAAGATCACTGCCCCCCAAAAGTGCTTTTGGGAGGGGCAAGAATGTGGCGCCAAACCACACAAGATGTCACATTTCCCCCCCAGCACATTTAGATTCCACTTCCATGTGGGAAGGAGTGCCGGAAGGGATCAAAGACTGTGAGATGTGCACTCCGGAAAAATCACCTGTTATAAAACAGCAGCCTCTCACCATCTGCTGGTTGAATTCTTCAACCACTGATGCCATTGGAGCTGATGACGTCTCCTCTTCTTTCCTGTGGTCAATCTGGGATCATTATGTTGGGACCTGAGGTGCATGCCGAACAGGCGCTTCCGTGCCAAGTGCTGCAGAGTAAAAGATCTAGGTCACTTCTGCAATTCAATAGTTCTTGTCTTGAACGTTATTTCTCCTTCGGTGTATGGAGTTGCGTAGGTAGTACATCCCTGCCTGTCTGCCACTCACACCGTGTATCATTTACCCATTTCTAATATTTGCTTTTCAAATATTTTTATTCTACTTTTCCAGTAAGCATGCCAGAGGCAACTAACAGCAAACAAATACAAATATTTAAAAACAAACCACCAGTAAATATGCTGCAGTTTCCAAGGGGCAGTGTGAGAATGTGCATGTGTTGACTCTCATTGTTTCTTTCTACCTTTTTTCAGCACCCCCAACCTTCAATTGTAAATAGGGGCAGCTCATCAGCAGCAGTCCAAATACGATTCACAATCTGGAGGGGTCTATCTCTAAGAATGGGATCTAAAGAGCAAGGAAGCGTTGAGCTTTTGAAATACAATAGCAACTGCTTTGCCACAAAGCAAGCCGCTTTTGAAAATAATGTGACTTTCCAAAGCAGTTTGTAATGTAGCATGAGCTGTTGTATGGAGTGTGTGTGTGTGTGTAAAAAATATCACAGTGGGAATGACAGACATCTATGGGCTTTCTGGTTTTGGATCGTGATCAGTAGCTAGGAATTGCTTTTTCCTTTTAAACCTAAATTATTTTTTTATTTGAAAGCGGGGCAGGGAGAGGTCTGTGCTATAGATTGAATATTCGACCAAGATATAAAAGGTGGCTAACCTTTTTCGTTTTGGGCATTGTCTGTTGGCCAACCTCTCAAGGTTTTAGTTCAGTGGGGTGTGTGGCCAAAATGCTCATGACCACCCCACGTGTGCCTGTTCACACAAAACGCAAGGGGTGTTCACATCTTACATCTAAGGAGTATACAAACTGTGTGCCTGCGTTGAGCTGTACGCATGAACAGTTCCTCACATGTAGTGTTCAATAGGTCTACTCTTTGTATGTGAAGAACAGCTGAGCTCCACAAACCCAACAAGTGTACGCATTTTCACCCAAACACTTACACATGTGTCAAGGTGGCTTTTACCTGTGTCCAATATGTGAACATGTCTGCACAAACACACAATACAGAGCAGGCACACCCACTCTCTCACACACCCAAGCTCATGCAGGGGCTCAAGCTTTAAACAAACCAAAGATATTTTCTCTTTGGGGCAGGCGAGACAAGAAGTCTGATTATATCCATGTTGATGGGGAAAGTGTGTGCGTGCACACATGCTACAAATCACAATCCTCACCAACTGCTTGGTATGGAAAGAAGAAAATGATGCTCGTAATGTATGACCCTGAGACTAGAGGAATTGTAGCTATTTACATCAGTTGTCAGCAACCTGCTGCTTGTTTGCAGTGCTGCTGCATGGATATAGATAACCTCTCTGAAACATTAGCTGAGACAAAGCAAGTAATTCTTTGTTGACACATTGTCAGATTCTAATTTGTTCTCAAACTGTGAGGTAAATCCTCCATCTCCACCGGAAAAAAATGGGGCATCTCTATCTTGCATCAAGCTCTCTGCCCTCTCCACTTTCTAGCCGCAGCTGGAAATGTAGCTGGGAAGGAGTTTCCTTCCCAGCTACAGATAAAACATTCCAAGAAAAATAATAACCATCTGGTAAATTTAACCTGAGCTGCATCCCCTTTACACAAGTGAATCTATCAAGTGCAATCCTCTCTCTATTCCCCACCCTGCCCTGAAGAAGAAGAAGAAGTGGGGGGGAACCACATGGGGAGAAAAAAAGAGCAGAGTAGGATCTTTAATAGAGCTGGCATTAGGGGTCAAAGGGGATGAGAATGAAGGGATAGGCACTGATTTCTCCCGCAGAGAAAACAGGCTGTTGGCCATAGAGATACATAAACTTAGCATGAGTCTCAAAGTGTACAATGAAAAAAGACCTTAAAACGTAAGCAAATGGATTGCCCTTCCAGAAACACCCGGATGCCGATAAGGGGAATCAAAGACTGGGCAGTATCCTCAGCTTTTGCCCTGTGGTCCCCAGGTTGCTCTGAAGAGCTGGTGGTGTTTTTTTAAAAAAATGCAGTCAAATGTGATGTGCTGGAATTTCTTTTCCACCTACACAGCCGCGATTGACCTGATTACATTTCGCTAGGTGTAGGAAGCCATTTCTCTTTTTGACTGCTGCTCAGATAGAAGACTGACAGTCGGACTCCATCACATGGATTAATGGGTTAAAACCTGACATCTTTTTAGTATTTTGGACTTTATTTTCTTTTATCAGCTTGACTTTCATGCTCAGAGTGCTCTTGCCACAATATTCTTTTAAAAGTACACTTGTCAGGGTCCATTTGCTACTAGCTACCTTGATGGTGACATCAGCGATGGCTGCGGTTTACCTTTTGACCTTATAGAGGCAGCAGATGGGCCCAGTAATAAATCCCGATTATTAGTGAAGGAGCCAATCGCTTGGAAAGACAGAAATAAAAGTCAGGCAGTTTTACACTGCAATTCTTGTTATCTGCTTTGATATGGAGTTGTGGGGCATGTCGGTGGGGGCAAAGGGTGGGGGGGGGGAGAGAGAATGACAAGCAACCTCTGCCTGTCTGTGATCTTCTCTCTGCCTTCCTTCCTTCCTTCCTTCCTTCCTTCCTTCCTTCCTTTTTATTTGTTTGCTTGCATGTTTCATGATTTTTGTGGAAGCGAGAGCAAGGAAACCCAGGTCTGGTGAAGGATTTTCAGCCCTCTGTTAAAATGGTAGCAACGACAGCAATGAATGATTTCTGAGTCTGAGAAGGATGTGGGGAAGCATAATGGAACAGAGTAGTAACAGAATGATTTTCCGATGAACTCTGGAAAGAGAACTTCAGTTAAGGAATACCAGTGTCAATATGGTCAAACTCCAGCAAGGCGTTTGACTTCCTCAGGGGCTTTTACACCAATTATATGTTCACACTGATGGGTTTCTCAAAACAGTTTAAAGTTACTCAGGGAACAGCTATGATACTCAACAAGGACAAACTCCTTCCACCAATAAAGCCCTTTGCTGAAGGCTTAAAAGCATGAATATTTAGGATGCTTCAGTATTATCTATTGTAGGGCTGGAAAACTATTTGCCCTCCAGATGTTGTTCAGCTTCAGCAATGGTCAGGGATGGTGGGAACTGTACTGCAGCAACCTATGGAGGGCCACAGGTACACCACCCCGATCTATTGTTTCTCCAAGGTTCCCCAAGGCAAAGTGAGAGCTTTAAAGGGAGGCTTCTGTTGCTATCTGTGGAAGGACATTTTCCCCTCTATAAACTTGCACTCTCATTCACACATTCTTCATCATTTTGAGTGTTCACTAAACTACATAAGAAGTGGCTGAAACATGCAGACAAATGGCATGTACAACGAGTCATGCTTTGGAATTCAGTCTTTGTTACTAAGTACCTATACCAAATGACCTCAATCATGCACCTCACAACTGAGCTACACACCACATTTTATACTAAGCCAAATGTTGTGATACTGTTATCAGCAGCTTGACACACATCAAAATATGCATTTGGAGACATGCTTCAAGAGAAAATAAAATTCAAATATGCATTTTAGATACTTTTTAAAAGTGCAGCTTAATATGCAAATGGGATGGAATTATGGGTAAAAATATACAAGAGTGTCATGGAGCAGGAATCGGTATGTCAGTCTATGCACAATTAGAAGGTGTTTTTTTTAAGTTTAGATTTCTTTTATATCAATATACACCAGCCAGGTAAAGAAATTTCCCTAACAGGAAATGAATGGTAGGTGACTGTGTATGAGAGGTGCATGTTCCATATAAATTATCCAGGTGTTTTAGTGCAAACAGGTGGTTTTGTCCCCTTTGGAGGGAATGAAAAGGAAATAAGCCAGGGGCTAATGTGTTAATTATCAGTGGCTGAGCAAGCCTCCCCAAAGGATGTATTCTATAACCTCTGGAAATTTTTTGACACGTTATAAAGTCGCTGAATTAGCTTAAATAAGTAAACAACTAACTGGTGCCAGCACAACAGCATAAAATAGTGTGCTGCATGCTAAATGGTTTATTTGTCTAATGCCAAAAATTAGTCCAACACACCACTAAACAGATTTAACTTCATTCTCTGCAGTATTTGCATATATAGCTTTATAGAGGAAGGTCAAAAGCAGTTAGGCAACTCGAAGGCCAATAAATCTACCCCAACTATGTTATTGGGAAATTAAAATACAGCTGTTATGGCACTACTTTTGAATCACGGTGGAGTTTCTTTGGTATCTAAGAGGGGTTACGGTTTCTCAGAGTTTTCCGAGCCTTTTCAGTAAACTCAGATAGGCCGTTGGATTCAGTATTCCAAATGTCCAACAGCTGCAGATCGCCATCCAATTCACAGTTGGATGCCTCTGAAAGGAGAACATTTGTCACAATCTGCGACACTGATGTTGCACTGGATTTCAGGGAAATGCACTGACCGTTCGGCCTGTTCAGCAGTAGGGATGCCTGGGGGAGAAGAAGACTTCAGCAACCCACCTGCATGGCCCATTGAGAGGAAACAAAACAGCCCTCAAGCACCTGATCCTCTGGCTGGGAGCCACGGTAGCTACTCCAGTCATTTGCAGCTGGGCTGGCACTGGATGAGGGGCAGTTAGGCCACATAGTTTGTCAACACCAGGTACCTTTGGGGATTGGTCTGGACTCATCTGCTTAGGAAAAACAGGGCGTGCCAGTGCTATGGGGAATTCATGTTGAGTGGCAAATTTCATTTGTTACTGCAATGCCCAATAATTTGCCTGCATGGAGTTGAGCAAGTAAGTCTACAGTCCAGAGTCTTGCATTCTAATACCATAAATTAAGGTCTTCTTCACATAAGGGAACTGCTTGTACCCTGCATATCTTCTGCCAAATACACATGAGTCTGTTTATCCACATGTAATGGTGATAAGAGTCATGAAAATTGAGCCTAGGGCTTGCCGATCAGAAGGTCGGTGGTTTGAATCCCTGCGACAGGGTGAGCTCCTGTTGCTCAGTCCCAGCTCCTGCCCACCTAGCAGTTTGAAAGCACATCAAAGTGCAAGTAGATAAATAGGTACCGCTCCGGCGGGAAGGTAAATGGTGTTTCCATGTGCTGCTCTGGTTCGCCAGAAGCAGCTTAGTCATGCTGGCCACATGACGTGGAAGCTGTCTGCGGACAAACGCCAGCTCCCTCAGCCAGTAAAGCGAGATGAGCACTGCAACCCCAGAGTCGTCCGCGACTGGACTTAACTGTCAGGGGTCCTTTACCTTTACCTTTTTATGTACAAACAGTCCACAAAGTTGCTCTCTTTAGATGATCCCCATGCACATTCTGTAGACTGGTGCTCTCTCTGCGTGTGTGTGTGTGTGTGTATTCTGCAACATGTCATTGACACAATAATGTGCATTAGTGGCTGATTCATTCTGCTTTAGTTTGTTCTGTTATGCTTCTCCAATGTTACCACATCTCCGTTGCTACCACAAGTGTTACCTGAGTAGGAAATATTATCTTTTGTTAAATTATTCTCAATGCCCGATGACAATATGCTCACAAAGGTTGATGCAGATATGACATAGAAAGTTGATATAGATACAATGTTTTAATGGTAACATATAACTATAGCCTAGTCATTAAAATGTCAGAAATGTTTGCATGCCCACTTGAAAACAGGCAATAGTCTTTCATCATAGGTTTAGACAGGACAGGAAAAACAACAACACATCTAGCACTGTCATTATGGCATTAGTTTGCAACCACATTAGTTCCAACAGTGGCTAGAATGTAATGTAGATAATCCTTTAGTCCAGTCCAAACAAGCATAAGTCCAAAGGAACTAAATATTTTGGCAGCGGGCAGTGTTACACACCAGGGTGTATTGGGTGTTAGAGTAGGGGTATACATCTGGTAGGGAACATGTTGTGCTCCTTTTGGGGTAGTTTGTCCACCTTTGGTCCCCACCCTGCTCTCACCTCTGTCCTCTAGAAGCTGTCAGCATGCAACAGTAGTCACAGTCCAGGAAAGGCTTTGACTGGTTGACTAAACCAGATGAGGGTAGCTGATGGGTCTCGAACCCTCAGTAAGCAGATGTACCAATAGTGGGTCTAATGGCCAAGAAGGTGGTTTCTGCATGTGCTGTAGAGGGAAGTGAGGGGCAGGTGGGGCTCCTCAACCTGGGAAGGTAGCCCATCTAGGAGAAGGAAAACACTGATCCTATACTTCCACTGCCTGGTGGGATACCTTCAGGAGAATAAAAGGCTAAGGAGTAAAGTCTACACAAATCCAGAGTGGAGTCCCTAAGACAGTTGGATTGTGCCTTGTATGCTTCCTTCTGGCAACTCCTGTAGCCAAGCTACAATGAATTGCTCTGTTTTCCTATAGACCACATAAGCAAGACTGAGATGTGAGTTTTGTCAGCTGGGCAGCATAGGATCTCCTGCACCTTTGGGAGGTCACCTTGGTTCTGCTAACACAACAGTTTGACTTCACTCTTGGAGGTGTACTCCATTGTCTCCAGAGACAGGTAGATCCCAACAGTGTTAAACCAAAATCTGCACAAGCAAGTCCTTTTAGCTGTCTGGGCAGTTATTTTCAAACTTGGTCTTTAATGTCAGAAGAAGTTCCTTGAACATAGGCATTACGTATTATATTATATTAAAGTTCTGAATGCATAATGAAAGTTATCAACCATAGAATAGCAAAATCTGGGAAAACAGAAGACAATAACATTAGCTTTATTCGTAAGAAGAACCTTTAATTTTCATTTAAGCAGTGACATGCAGCAGAAAAAGAAAATCTCATTTTGGAAGACTTTGACAAATATTAATATATTGTAGTTTCAATGAGATTCATTTGTGCTCTGGAATCTAAGAGGTCAGTACATCTGTAAAGACTTATAGTACTTAAGAGATGATTGTAGAAGACATATGGTTTAATCATGATGTATTTAAGCCTTTTTTATCTGCTTACGAATTCAATGTTTTTCTTTCTCTAATTTAAGAAACTGTGTGGCATTGATTGCAGCAATGCACAAGTATTAATGCGACAAATATAATTTGATATGAAATTATAAACTGGAATAAGATTGAAAAAGCACACATAGCATATGCCAATTAAAATATAAATATAATGATCTAATAATCTAAGTGTTAATCCTTGAATTCCTTTTTTTATATTGTTATTGTATATCTTTATCTATGGGTAGCTTTCCTATAGAACCTCATTTATAGTAGAGTAAATCCTCAACGGAAGATAATGAAAATTGCAGAAAGACCCTGTCATGTATATCTCAGCATTAATATGTTTGTGTGACTAAATCTATCTCCTAACAGCAATTTATTTCACTAAAACTATGTCACTAATTTATTTCACTAAAACAGCCCAAACTGTTGCTTTATTTTTAGAATGGCAACAAATGGCTTTCTAGAGTTTTGCGAAATTGTGAAGGTTTTATCTGTCTGCCTTCTGTTGGCCAGCTTAGCTACTGTTTGACACTGCAAAGCTATATTAGGTTCCTTGTCATGTTCCTATATTCATAAAGAACTCTGTGAGTTAACAGTGTGAGGTAACATGTGACAGGACTGCAGGACTTGCCAATGACATTTTGCTACTTAAGACAAGATGGCCTCCCCACCACTCCCATTCCACATACAGAAACCACTGTCGAACAGTTCTTGCTAATGTTTAATCGGAATCTTGTAACCAGAATCCATCGGTTCAGGTCCTACTCTCTGGAGCAGGAGAAAACAAGCTTGCTCCATTTTCCAGACATTTGAAGATGGCGAACATGTCTCCTCTCAGTCTCCTCTTTCCCAAGCTAAACATACCCAACTCCCTCAACTGTTCCTCATAAGGCTTGGTTTCCAGACCCTTGATCATCTTGACTGCCAATATCCTTCCAGCTTGTCAATATCCTTCTTAAATTGTGATGTCCAGAACTGGACACAGTACTCCAGAGTGAGAATAGAGTGGTTTTCATGTTTGTGAAAATCAATTCAAGAGATGTAACATGTTCAGAAATGGACCAGGGGGATATTTCCCACCATTTACAAACATTTTTAAATATAAAAAACCTTTGGGAAAGATTGAAATATTTCCTTATCAAACTAAAATTTAGTTTACTGCTTTAATAGTATAAAATGCATCCCTCGTAACTGTGTGTGTGTGTGTGTGTGTGTGTGTGTGTGTGTGTGTGTTTCATTATATATACCTTCTATATATACACACACACATTTGACCATGAAGTTCACTGGGTGACCTTGGGTCAATCACCAGCTCTCAGCCTAACCTACCTCACAGGATTGTTGTGAGGATAAAGCCGGGTGGGTGGGAACCATGTACACCACCATACCCCTTAGAGCAGTGTTTCCCAAACTTGTGTCTTCAGCTGTTTTTGGACTGCAACTCCCATCATCCCTAGCTACAAGACTAGTAGTCAGCGATGATGGGAATTGTAGTCCGAAAACAGCTGGAGACCCAGGTTTGGGAAATGCTGCCTTAGAGGAAAGGTGGAATATAAATGTAGCAATAAATAGCAAGACCTACTCTGTTTTGGAAAGCTTTCTCCTGGGCATAATGTGCCACTTATTTGAGGGGAGAGGTGACAAGGTCAGGTACAAAGAGGAACCAGGATAAAAGGAGAGCAGGCTGAATATATTTGATTCTAGTATCCCAAAAACAGATCAAAGGTCATCTCAAGAAGGTAGCAGCAATGTAGAGATGAAAAGGTCAAGGTGGGAAGAATACAACAATTGATGGAGGGGGGGGCATTTTTTTCTGATGACTTTTTCAGAAATGTTGCAAAAAAAAATCCCTCAAAGCTCCTCTGATATATCTTCTATTGCAGCATGAGTGAAATGAAATTAGCCACAATCCATATGTATCCTGAGAATTACTGCTTTTCAATGCATTTCCCCTCAACACAGCTTCCATCCGATTTGAAAACATAAGCCGCGGTTAAGTTGAGGTGTGTACATTCGAGACAGCCATTGCACAACTGCAGATGACAGATTTATTGAATAAGAGTTCAGCACAGGGAAACAAATCAGGTAATGCATATGGGTGAAGACACCCCTAGCCCCCTCTGGTGCGCAGAGCAATGCAAAGAAGCAAAAGCGACTTGAAATGCATTGAGAGGGGAGGATGACCTTGCTGCGTTTCAAGCTTCAAATGTAGCCTCAGTATAAGGCAGCTTTCCATGTTCTTATATACACACATATAGATAGAGGCTGAGAAGAAGAGAGGGCTCGCCTCATTAACAGTCCAAAATATATTGCTCCCTGTTAGATTTCTAGGGGTCCCTGCAAAGCCATAGCTTTGGGTTCGGCACAGAGACCAAGTGAGGCCGTTGTGTCTTCTTGGGTCCAAACAGGACCAGATTAACCCCGGCCTTTTCAAAAATACTAGAGGCCTTGTACCCACATTGGTCAGGAATTCGAAGAAATGGGGAAAAAGAAGGCATTTTTGAAATCAGTGGTTACATTCGATGTAGTTTTGAAAGGCTTTGCCTGCCATCTTAATTCAAAATGGTATCCACACAGAAGCAAAAACCTTCATGCACTTGATGGAAAGTCTGAAAGAGGTAAATGTCTGTAGGGTCCCCATAAGAAGCCTCTTCAGACATTACTGTGAGCATGTTGAATGGGGGTTTGGCAGAGCCGGCCCACTCATGAAGCAAGGTGAGGTAACCGCCTCAGACATCTCCTTGTTCCTGGTGTAGATTTTCCCTCACCCCTGGCAGGGAGGGATACCATTTTGGGGTCTGCCTCAGGTGTCAAATTGTCTTCAGCTGGCCCTGGGGCTTGGGGCCTCACATTCTGCCCTACTCCCAAAATCACACTGTATTTCCTGACCCCAGCATTGCCATTCTCATGTTCTGCATGATGCTCCCCCTATCGTTTACAACCTTACAAAACACAGACTGACCCTCCAGGCCTAGAGAAACCTGGAGACTTTGGAGCAGGACTAAATGTGCAACCCTGTTCAACGAGCTTACACTCCACACAGAAGTCTTGCAACACATAGCCCCAAATTAATTAGAAAATGAGATGTGGAACCCTGTTCTAAATCTATTTATTAGAAAGTAAGTAAGTAAGCCAATCATCTTTTAATTTAAAAATGATTGGAATATATTTAAACAGTATTTGGAAGAGTATTGTGGAGAAGTAATTTTTTTGACTGGTTTAGAATAACTCTTGTAAGGAGAAATATTAAAATATAGTAGAAGAAGTAGGTTATGAAGTATATAGATATGTTATGATGGGCACTCAATTCAGTAAAATAGAGGAACCAAGAAAGAAGGGGAGGAAAGTCAGATGTAAATGGAATATAAATGAATCAAACGATTAAGAATATACCTTTTGTTTTCCTTATTATGTTTTAGAATCACATGTTTAATGACAGGAAAATTTGAAATGTTATAATGTGATTTTATGAATTTTTTTTTAAAAGAAACCAATAAAGATGAACTGCAAAAAAGTAAGTAAGCAAGCAAGCAAGCAAACCTGCTGTTTTCTACCGTGAATCACTGTTATACACTACAACCATATTTCATGTGATCTGTGGTTGCATATTTAAATGCAAAAAAATGTTTGACTGCCTGACTTATATTAGGCTCCAGGACAGTCAAATCCACCTAAGTGGATGCAGGGCTTAGACAAAATAAGCTGACATTTTGATTCAGTCATAACTTTCTATGATGTGCCAATACCTTTATCTAAATCATGTTTTATCATGCTTACATTTTCTTAAGTGGTTTCCTTATTGACCAATTTGCTTTGAAACACATTTTATTGGAATCTTGCTTTTTAATTAGATTGCATGCTGGTACCAGAGAGCCATGCCTTTCATTAATAACAAATGCTGTCATGGTCATAGGACAGATTCTGTTTTGCCCTTTAATCTACAAAAAAATAGTCATTTTATGTACATTCTATCAGCTGCCAGACGCTGTTTACTTTCTGTGACTGCTGGATGTTTATGTATGTCCACCTCATCAATTAGGAGCAAATAGCCCAGAAAGGATGTATTCTTAGCATCTGAGTAAATAATGGAGATTGATAAATGAAATTTACTAAATCAAGATGAAATACATTTCTAAGGCTGCATCAGCCATGCTTTCAAGTCAGAGGAAGAAAATAAAATTGATCACCTGGTCACAATTCAAGGTCAAAGGTCTGTAACAGAGGCTGCTGACACTTAGGTTAATAGCATGTTTAAAAATGATAGGATGAGAGAAATTTTCATCTAAAAGATTACCAGGGCCACTCACATATATGTCAGAGCTGTGTTGTCAGTAAAATTACACATTTCTCAGGGGTTTTTGAGCCTCTGGCTTGTTTAGCACCCCAATCTGCACTAATAATTAATAAACATTTAGTTATTTCATATCAAATGTAAATCAGCTCCATGTTCAAAACCCTCAGCCAATATAATGGTCCTGCACTAACTGAATAGCATGTGTGCAGGGAGATAGATTGGGTGAATGAAGTTGCACATGTGCTTAAATGAAATTTAAACAAATTAATAGTATTTCCTTCTGCTTGCTTCTTTCTGACCTCCAATCAAGAATCACAGACAGGTCCCCTTAGCCACCAGTTTTGACCAGGGGTGGATGGGATGGAATTGTTACTGGAATGAGTCTTGCCTGCAAATGGTATCCATCTCTCTCCTCCGAGTAAAGAATTTACCTGAAGATTTCCATACTCACCCCAGGTGAGTAGGTGAGAGACACGCCATGTCTCTTTTGTAAGTTGAAGGAAGCAAGCTTCTGACTCCAAAAGCATAATGGGAGAACCATAAACCCTATGTAGGCTCTACACAATTACACATGCATGGGTGCAGGATAATCAGACAGTATTAAGAAATTTCACCCTTTTTGTTGTGTTTCCTACCAGCCCCACACCCCGCCCCCCAAAAAAAAACCCCATGCACCGGAGGAAAAGGCCTAAAGCAGAATCTTGTTCTATGCATATAAAATCCTGAATCCTAATTGCTCCAGGTTCTAAATCGCATGGGCAGATTATGCACAGAGCACGCTCCCCACTTCAGACGCCCCCTAATGTGTGGAAGATGTTGGGGGGTGGGACTGCAGGGAACCTGACATAAAAGTGCTCCTTAGAGTGCGACCCTCTTTTGTGAAGACTACACCAGGGGAGGGGAATGTAGTTTTTGGCTGATGGAGGCATTTTTAACTTAGTTCTCTTCCCATCAGTTATTATGTTGGGACAGGTGAGAGTTGTTTGCATCTTATTCTGACATGCCACCTATCCATCCTGATGGCTGGGGAGCCAGAATCATCTTTGTTCTCCTAAAAGTTCCAGGGAGACATGGAACACTAATGTCTCACAACAAATGTAACTGATCTGTCGAAAATACAGCTTGAAAACAGAGAGAATACATGTATTTTTGTAAACTAAGAAATCTTTAATTAAAAAAAGTGCATTGGGGCAACTTTCTGTTCTGCTTATTGCTGTTTGGTCAGATTCAGAACTAAAGATCAGGTTTCCCCGGGGGAAAGCCAGGGGGGCAAATGGAGCTGTGGGTAAACCCTAGCATTCCCCTTAAAATATATATATTCCAAGCTTTCCTTCAAACAATGAACCATCTATATTGTGTACTAGTAAGTGTCTGAAGATTACTTTCCTATTGGTCTCTCCCTCTTTCACACATACTGGCAGATAGATGATCTTGATTAACTTATGTGGTCCCGTCCCCCCCCCCCCCGAATAAAAATACAGTAACGAATAAAATCTCGACCAAGAAGTCTTAGGGAATAGATTTTTATTTTTTTATTTTTTTTTAATAATAAAGGAAGAAGTGGGCTGAAATCCTGGGAATCATTGAATCCTCTCCCCCCCCCCCCAAGCCACTTCACCCTTCGCAAGTTTTGATTACAGCACATTCCTCCAATAGTGCAAGCTCAGGGTGAATAGGTTGATGGAAGTGGGTCTGACAACAGTTTTATACTGGTGATTGATCCCTTCACTCCGTTGAAGGCATATAACCAAAATGCTACTTTATTTTATTTGCCTTCTTCTCCCAGGTAAAGCATCTGAACAGCATTGTCGGCAGTTGTTTTCTTTTAAAGTCATGGGGTCCCTAAATACACCCCCTCACTGCACAGTAAATCACCTCTGTTGCGTATCACAGGCTCATTAGCCTGACTGAGTCGAAATCTTGAACTCACTCTAGATGCCAGGCTTCCCATATGAGGTAAACTTCATCTCCAGGTTGCCCTAATATTTATTAAATATTTTAACCAGAAAGACACATTAAAGGGCCCTACAGACTAGGAGCGCAATTGAAAAACCCCTAGAAAGGAAATATCTTATTAATTCATTAAGTCAAACTGCTTGTATCTACACTTGTATGACTAGAATTATGGTTCATTAACTTCATTTCTTTATATGAGTTAATTAGCTCAGAGGAGGCCAGAAATTAATTACCAGCGTATATAGTTTGTGCAGAATGGCATTCTGTTTATTTAGTTTCTCCTATTAACTTTTAATCTCTTCAAACAATAAAAGAGGTAATTAGTATTTTATAAACAAAAATGAATGCAGCAAAGGCAAATAATTTGCTAAACGGGGGAAACTCCTGTGTGGAACCTGTTAGTTCAAGTTACAGACCTTTTCACGGTTAACTACGGACAAAGGGGAGATCAGAGAGGTAGGTAGTCTACACAATCCATCATTAAAGAAGAGCTAGCCAGTAAAATCTTACATGGGAAGAAAGAGCTCTTAAAAGTTTCCAGCTGTTTGAAAATAATTGCCCATGTATTCAACTACAGTAACAGTTTGGGGGAGAAAAGCTTCCTTGAAAAAAACTTCAATATATCCATATGGAGATGGGAAATTCACTTACAGCAAGTTTAAAAAGTTAAACACAGAATTTATGGTAATAGCAATAAACATTTCAAGCATACATCAGAGGAATATTCCCAAAAACTATGAGCTCCCTCTCTCTGTGTGTGTATGTGTATACACACATATACACAAGCATACATGAGCGGTATACTTCAGATTTGGGCAAAACCATAGACAAAGTGTATTTGGGGCTTGTTAGAGTGAAATGGGGTCTCTATGAAATGGCATGAGTTGAATCAGGGAACTCTGAAATGCTTAGTGGCACCTAGGCAATACAGTTCTTTCATGACTGACAGCTAGCTTGTAATCAGACAGAAAGAAAATCCCTTTTAGTTGATTCCCACAAAATCAACTTTCAAGGTCCCTAAGACAAAGGTTTCTGGACCTATTTGCCTGCATTTTGGGGGTACTTAAGGGCACCTCTACAGTTTCCATACCAACTGCCTACAAAAGACTAGAGCAAATGAAGAGGAAATTGCACCTAATCCAAAACTGTAATGGCTGCTTTCACAGGAAGCTCACTTGAGATGTCCTTCTGAGATATGGCACAAACACTTGGAGCTTGCCCTGCCACTGAATACATCATAAGCAAAAAGGGCTACAGGTGGGACAACACTTACCCACTTTACAAAACACAGATCCATGGGAATTAGTAAAACGATCTCACAAATCTGGTTTTCAGAAGCCTTGTGACTTACGTTGTATCTTCTTTGGCATAAAAAATGATATGAACATACTGTTACTGCCCATATAATAAAATCATTAAGTCAAGTGGTGTAAGAAGGTTGCTGTTTTCACACGCACCCTAGATATTTTTCGGCATGGTGACATAATGTCACATGTAAAAGGTTAGGCTTTTGCACTTGTCTCTTTTCCATTGCCTGCAAAGGGGAAGAAGGAAAGAAATGGCAGGGAGGGCTGATTTGGGGTTGAATGGGAGCCCTACTTCGAGTCCAGTTGACCTTTGACCAGAAATGGGTCATAGGCATTCAAGTGGTGGTGGTGGTGGTGGGGCAAGGGGAGCTCACATTTTTCAGTCCTTCTTTTAAAATCCCCACCCCCTTCGTAATATCCAGCAGAAACATTCCCACTATGAAAAAAGCTATTTTCCCCAACATTGCAAAATCTATATGGTTTTATTATATTATATCAAATAATATAATATAAAATAGTATAATATAATATAATATAAAATAATATATTATATTATAATATAATATAATAATATAATATCAAATAGCAGGGTACATTATATTATCCTTCTAGGGAAGATTTCTGAAAGTGAAAGGAATTGGAGAGCTATTCAAGACACACAGTTACTCCTGAAGCTGATTATATCAATAACTTAGAGTAACCACTGAAATGCTGTATTCGGGGTATATTAATGCCTTCATTAGAATAGTTTAAATCATCACAATTGATTTTAACCTGTGACAAAGAATAGCATTTTCCTTTCCCTGTCCTGCCAGCCAGGACGCTTTATTCTGCTTTTGTCTTAAAATCCTCTTGATGTGGAACAGCTGCCATCTTCAACCTGATTAACATATAGGCATGGCTTCTTTATTGCCAGCAATAGCTTTGCGGCACAAATCACAGGGATTCAAAGAGCCAGGGATATGATCCAACTGCTCGCACAATAACTATGACATATGATTTCAAACAATCCCCCACTTGGGAAAGGAGAGCTTTTGAATCTGATCTTGCCACTTTGCTTGCGAATTAGCACTTCCCAGGTCAGGTTGGACGGGTGTCACCACGGGAGCCACCAAATCTAAACCTCTTTTCAAGGGTGCAGATGAAGATGTCAGAAGGGATAGATTTCAAAGAGCTGGAGGGACAGGCTCCCTGGGCATTTAGGGATATTGTTCCTGAGATGCTGGTCTCATTTCCCCTGCCTTTGAGAGACTACCAGGATTTGCAATGAAGGATCACAGGAACACCGTGACTAAGGCATATAAGGATGACTGGAGGGGGGTGGGGTGGGCAAGAATAATAAAGGAGTTGGTAGAGCAGGATTCTGGCACAGAAGAGGAGGAATGAGGAAGTCCAGCAGTAGAAACCTCAGAGTTGCTAAGCTCAGGCTAAGGTTAAAACCAAGCCTTGCAGCCAAGTGACCTTCCTCAGCTCAAATGGAACTGTCCCAAAGACAGATTCCTTTGGTGAACCTGCCCCCTTCACAACAGGGGCCTTGTGTGCTCTAGCTCCTGCTCACTATTGCGGGGAACGCACAAGGAAGGAACTCACAGAGAGGTGACGGAGTGTGAGGCTTTGAGCCAGAGCAGTGTATGATGCTACCCTCCAGCAAGGGAGGAAGCCTAGGAGGTATAATCAAGCACAAGAGGGATGATAGGCCACAAATGAGCTCCAGTCCTTGATCAAAACAAACTTTCTGCTTGGATTTCACTTCAAAGAATCACAGAGTTGGAAGGGAACCTGAGGGTCATCTAGTCCAACCCCCTGCAATGCAGGAATTTGAAGCTGCCCCAGATGGGGATCGAACCTGCAACCTTGGCATTATCAGCACCACACTCTTAACCAACTGAGCTATATCCAGGCTACTCTGCTTTCTGCTTGGAGTTATCCAAGGTCCTGAAACTCCAAACCAAAGTTATCTGTCTGCCTGACCTACCATCAGGCACGATGAATGATGAATAATGTGCATTGCAAATCAGAAGAACAGGAGGGGTGGTGGTGGTGTTTCTTGCCTAGGAGTACGCACAAGCACTGGAAGTTTTTGGGCTCAAAAACAGTATGCTGTGAACAAAGACTGCAGAGCACGGCAAGAGCTTTTGCAACAGCAGATTTTAAGGGAAAATAAATAAGTAATACATCTTGCTAAGGGTTGCATTTGTGTGTATGCATACATAATGAACAGGAAAGGCTAAATGCCATTTATTTGAATAGAGGGATTAACCCTGAAAGGCAGCCTAAAAATTACATCAACAAACATAAACAGTTACATGAACAGTTGCTTAGACTTTGAAAGATTTTCAAAAGCAGTTTGAGAAAAGCAAATTTTCATTTATATTTCATTTATTTTATTTTATAAAAATAAAAGATTAGGGTACAATAAAGCATACAAACAGCAATAATGACAACGATAATGGTAACAATAATAACAACAACAACAATAATAATATTATAAAGGAAGGATTGATAGCAAATCAGAACAGAAATAAAAACAGCAATAGTAACAATATATAAATAAGAACTTGGCCTGCATGCTCTCACCCTACAAGTGCCTGTGAGAATGAATTAAGTATTCAGCTGGTGACAAAAACTCACGAGGGTCTGTGCCAGCTGCATTGTGTAGCTGAGGTGGCACCACAGAGATCGCCTTTCCCCATGTTACCACATAACAAATCTCACCTGGCTGTGGCACAACCAGAAGAGCCACCTCCAACAATCTTAACACACAGGCAGGTCAATATTGAGGAAGACACTCATTTAAGTACTTAGGTCCCAAGTTTTATAGGGCTCCATAAGTCATCACTAGCATCTTGAATTTGGCCCAGTAACATATTGGCAGCGTTTGCATTGTTTTCAGGATTGGCATTATACGATTCCAGTAGGCTAATCCACTCAACAGCTGAGCTGCTGCATTTTGCACTAGCCACAGCTTCTGAACTGTCTTGATGGTCAGCCCCACATAGAGCACATTAGAGTAACTGAGCCAGGATGCTACAGGCATGTGGGTCACCATGGCAAAGCTATCCCAGTCCAGTAAAAGCTGTCAATGGTGAACCAGCAAAATGCATTTGTTGCCCCTGAGTCCAGCTGTGCCTCGAGCAACAGTACTGGGTGTAGAAGCACACCCCAGACTAGAGACCTTCTTTTTCCAGGGGAGTGTTACCCATCTAGGACACCTACCTAATTCCTGGACACAAGAACCACCTGCCTACAAGACCCCCCCCCCAGTATATTGGCATTCAGCCATGGCTTATCCAGACCACCACTGTGTCTAAGCACTGGTTCAGCACTTGTACCACTCCATCTGACTCCAATGACAAGGAGAAGAGAGGCAATTTTTGGTTCCTCAGAATATTGGTGGCATCTCGTTCCAAAACTTCTAATGACCCCTCCCAGAAAAGCAGAGATGTTAACCTTGCAGCACTCTACAGTACAACTGTCATGGGGCCAAGTATTGTTTATCAATGCTGCTTCATGGAATTGCAGGTAGCAGCAAAACTACCGATTCACCATTCCTTCAACTCCTAGCCTGCTGAGCCAGTCCAACAGCGCACCATGGTCAAAAGTATCAAAAGCTGCTGCAAGATCAAGGCGAAGCAACAGGATTTGCACACTCCCTGTCCACCCACAATAATCAGTTCTCCTGCGTTGGGCACCGATGAACATATTATGAATAAAGCAATTGGTCTTATAATGTGCTGAAAAGAAAACCCAGCAGAGGATTGTATTCATCCCAAGCTTTGCATCCCACTACAAGGCAAATTGCCATGGGCTAGGGCAATGAATCATACTATGTATCTTTTTAATTAGTTCATTATACAGAGAGACAGAAACAGAAAAATAGATTATATGTATCAATGCAATCTTAATTAGGGTCCATTTTATCCATCTCATCAAAGATTTCCTGAACTAAGGCATCATTGAAAAACACATGGAGAACACCAATTCAGTAAACAAAATAAATGTATGCATCTCTACATATGGTGCCCAGGATTGGTCAAGTTGTCAAATTAATTGGAATCAGTGTCCCCGATTGCTAAGAAAACCAGCATATTTTGTGAGTGGACAAATTTAGGATTTGTATACAGAGAGCTAAAATGGATTCTTAACATTCAGGGAACAACATATCTCTCATTAGAACAGGGATGAGGAACCTGTGGACCTCTCAATGTTGTTGAATTACAGCTCCCATAATTCCTGGCTTTTAGCCATGCAGGCTGGGACTGCTGGAAGAATGTGAGTCACAGGTTTCCCATTCCTAGGGGATAAGGATATCGATAGCTATTGGCCAACAATATTACCTCCATTATCAGAGGTGACATACCTCTTGAATATCAGTTGCTAGGGAGCTGGAGAGTGCTCTTATGGTCACATCCTCCTTGCAGGCTTCCCGTAGGCATCTAGTTGGCCACTGGGGGAAAAGAATGCTGGACTAGATGAGCCTTTGGTGTGATCCAACATG